>NC_092211.1:84595291-84895291 GCF_043381705.1 Parasteatoda tepidariorum
GGGGGGGGGGGGTTCAGCAATTCACGTAGGAAATGTGCGCATTCACACTTTCTGTATCGTTAAAATTCAAAAGTTTGCTTTTTCATTCTGTCAACTAATGTGTTGATTATTTGTATTTATTGACTTTTAATAAATATGATATTAAAAAAATCTTTGAATATTAAAAATTAAATAAATAAGATGTTAGTTTTTTTAAAAATTGTAATAATGTTTGCACCATTTGATACTTTGTTTTTGAAGTGATTCTTGGTTGATTCTATCAACTAATGTGTTGTTTGTTGTCACTTGATTTTTACGGTTATAAAAATATAACCGCCGTTCCGGATATAACCTTCTAATTTCCACCTACCTTCTCTGTAAATTGAATTAAGTCTATCAATTGTAATTGCAATAAATTTTACAGAACGGGGGATATTTAATACATTACTAACATTAGATAATTAAATTTTATCGTTTGTAATTATTTAAGAAATTCAAAAGAATTTAAACTTCGATTTAGTTTTTCACTTTAAAATATGATGCACGAAATCAGATCATCAAGCATCCCGTTGCCAGTTAGCAAAGAAAAGAAAAAGTTTAAAAATTCATGAGTTCAAAAACAAAACAGCTACATTTTTTCGTTTTGAAAAAAAATTTGATTGTTTTGTTTTGAAGGAAACACACTATGTCACTTTTTGTTTTGAAAAAAAATGTCTGGTGTTGAAGATAAACTCTTAGTTTCTTTCTTTAGGTTTTCCGTACGGAATCATAACTTATGGAAAGAGAAAAATGTACCTTACATAAAACCTTTACCATTTGTTGGAAATTTACTGCCTATTCTCCGAACTGTAAGTATGGCATTTAAATAACATTTATTTAATCAATGCATTGAGGAATTTATAGACAACCTACAGACAAAATAATGCGAAGACTTCTTTACTAACTCGATGAAAACATTTTTTCTTTTGGTAGCAAATGTTTTGCAAGGTTTTACTTAGCAAAACTGCCAGCACCCATTTGAAAGATCAATGTCATTTACACCCTTTATGATATTTGCATAGATCTAAAATGAGTGGAAGAAGTTCTTTCCTTTTTCAATACCGCTTTAATCCTAAAAACACTCTTACATCAATATTGCGATCCAGCAAAATGTTATCAGAATGGGATACCTGCAAGTGACGTAGTTTGGGTATCTCGATCCTGATTGGTTGTTGCAACGTGACATTTGTTAACGTTAATAACTGTTCTTTCCATTCTATTTCGAGCAAGCCAAACACTAGTTTTTTTTCTTCTTATTTTGTGTGTGCAAAAAGTTCCGTGTGATTCCTATACACGCGTAAAGGATTAAAACTGTAATAAGGAAATAATTTTCGCTTTTCCTTTTCGATAGCAGAAGTACGCATGCATCAATTCATTCAGCAATAGGTAAATTATAAAACAGCTTTGTTCCTACTTAATTACATATATTAGGTTCCGATTAGGGATGAACTATATTTTACAAAAATATAGTTCATCCCTAAATCGGAAGTCGTTATGGAGAAATTTTCAGAGGAAGGCATGGGCCCACATTGGGCTGTCTGGCCAACTATGACGATGATGATGATGATAGTTCTTCCCTAGCAACAATTTTACCTTGGTCCCATCTGGGCTTCAAATTGGCTCAATATAGGTTATATATGAACATGCACCGAGAGACCAAATATTGGGATGTCTATATTTTTTATGTTGGTCCAATAAATGACCTATGTCGGGCCACTATCGGCCTATACAGGGCCAATATATGGCCTATAATGGGTGAGTAATAAATAAAAAATATCGGGTGAATCAAACAATTCTATGAAGGTCAAATACTGGTCCTTTGAACTCTTATTGAGCTGAGATTCGTGTCAATTGGTCCAATGAAAGCCAAAGTTGTTTCGCTGCTGGGGTTTATTCATTAGGACAACTAGGACTTCTATATTTTTCAGAAATGACTGAAATTGCGGCTAATAAAAGAAATTATCCAATGGACTTAATCATAACTTTTTTTTATCACTTTTCTACCTTAAAAATTTTTTTTTACCATTGTCAAAAAGGCTCTCTGAGAACTACTATTTATCTGCAGGAAAAAAAATGGCAGCAAAGACATTTCAATTTTACCTCTGTTTTTCTGGAAAAACACTCGGTTTAAGAGTTTTTTTAAATTAAAATATAATTATACATGCAGGAAATGTTTTGTGTATATTTTATCTACGTTGACGATTCGAATTTCATCCCAGTGGCAGATCGACGCATACCAGCTGTGGAGTAAAGGCGGTCGATGCGCATGATGTTAGTCTCAAAATTGCGGCACCTTTATCGAAAGTGTCCCCATAGTTTTTGAGGGAGTGCTGTACTTTTAAATATATATTTCAGACAATATGTCATAAACCTTATAATAACTTTGTAAAAATACTGGCAGCAAATACAATGTTGAGGTGTCAGGGCTCCAGGCAAACCATTGCTGCAGCATAAAAACACACTCTGNCTTCCTAAAAAAAGGTGAAAATGAAATATTTCTGGAACCAGTTTTTATTCATTTTACGGATAAATAAAAGATCTGACAAGCATGATTTTTAATATTAGCCAAAATCTAATAGAAAAAATTTATTTTTAGTGCCTGGAAGAATTAGATGTTGAGCGGTACAAAAAGTATGGCAGAATTTATGGGTATGTATTGAGTAAAAGATCATCATTACATAAAACAATTAAGAAAACCTGCACACAACTAAGTGAACTACGAATAGGCTTGATGCAGGAAAATATTCTAATTCTATTAATTTTTTTTTTACTTATCAATAAATAGTTTTGAAAATATATACACAACTAAGTAAACTACGACTGGGCACAATGAATTAGAAACTACGACTCAACAAAGGAGAATATTCTAATTATATTAAATATTTTTACTTATCAATAAATAGTTTTGAAAATATATACACAACTAAGTAAACTACGACTGGGCACAATGAATTAGAAACTACGACTCAACAAAGTAGAATATTCTAATTATATTAAATTTTAAATTTTTATATTTTTCAATAAACAGTTTTGAAAATATATACACAACTAAGTAAACTAAGACTAGGCTTTATGAATAAGAAACTACGACTCAATAAAAGAGAAAGTTTTAAATTATATTAAATTATTTTTTTTTTGTATTTTTCAATAAATAGATTTAAAAATATTCACTCAACTAAATGAATTACAACTTGTCTCAATGAGAGAAAGAAATTACGTCTCATTATGCGAATTTTTTTTCGTATTAAACTGTAATTTTTTATATTCATGAAATGAAACAATTTTGACAATATCCATACAACTTTGTGAACTACGACTAGACTCAATGAGTTATATATATATATAGAGAGAGAGAGAAACTACGACTCAGTAAAATAAAATGTTTTAATTCCTTTACTCATCAATAAATAATTTTAAAAGTCTGGTCATCTATGTGGACTGTGACTAGGCTCCGTGAGAAAGAGAGAGGGAGAGAGGAAGAGAGAGGGAGAGCGGTAGAGAGAGGTAGAGAGAGATTACAACTTAATAAATTTTAAAAAAGTACAATGATTCAATAGGAGATCATATAAAAAATTTTACTTTTTTACTCATCATCAAAAGAAACAGGTATCTACACAACTTAAATAACTCCGACTGGGCTCGTCTCCACAAGACAGTTATCAAGATTCAATTATTTTTTTAAAAAAAATATCATATTAAGATGCATAAATAGGACGAAAACATTTGAAGGAATATATCTATAAGTCTATAAGTATGGTGTCTATATCTATAAGTATGGTGTAGAATTAATTGAGGAAAATGTGAGAGAGAAGTTGTAAGAGGTGTTCATATTCAGAAATGTGCTAGCTTAAGGGAACAGACCAGCTATTTCCTCCTAATTAAATGTTAAATAAAATGTTAAGCGTGGCAATTATTTTTGTTGTAATTAATATAAAATACAATAAAAACTGGCATTTTTCCAATAAAAGTTGAAATGCTACAGTTTTAAATACAAAATATAGTGCACAAAAAATGAAACAATTTAATAACCGTTGGTTTAATAGTTGGATCTTCACTTAATAAGATGCATTTTTAATGGTTTGAATATCTAATGATGAAAACTTTCTCTGAGTACAAGCTCACTTGAGCCTTATGATATTTTCGAATGATGAACCTGTCTCGGGGGGATTGATGAAGCCCGCCTGGCCTCGAGTGAGTTGCAGGGTTTTTTATTCGTTACAAGGAATTCACAACATTCTTCTAATGAGGCGTTTAAGGCTATAATAAATCAAGTCAACAAATAATTTTTAAGATAATCATGTTTAAATCTTACTAACATTACTTATGCTCTGAACATTTCATATAAATAATCATTTTTGCGGGAAAAAAAATCCTATGCCAAATTATTCACCAATTATTTTGGTAAAAATGATAATCTAAAAATCATTTGATGTAATAAAAATACATTTTTAATATTGTTTATAATCTTAAAATAGCTCATTAAACTTCTATTATTATAATTCAATAACATATTACATAATATACACGACATATTTATCTAAATTATATGTTTATTTACATTAATTTCAGATATTACGATGCAAATACACCAGCCTTAATGGTATCTGATCCAGAACTTGTGAAAGATCTTTACGTGAAAGATTTTACTTCATTCATAGACCATTCAGTATGTAATCATTGCATTTCACAGAAATTTCGTAAACGTTTAATTTTCTTATAAACAAAATCCGGAATATGTTAGCACTCCAAATATATCTATCGTTACNCAATTTTTAACTCCAAATGGTTCTGGGGGAAGGTTGGAGCATTGCAATAGCTCTCCCAAGAGCATCCCAAGCATTTTCATATTCAATAGGATTCAAGTCAGGGGATTTGGCTGGCCAATCCATTCGTTGAACATCCTCGCTTTCCAGATACTCATCAACCATGAGAGCCCTATGTGGTCGCACATTGTCGTCCATAAGAATGAACTCAGGGTCAACAGCGCCCTTGAAAATACGCACATAGGGCTCTAGGACCTCCTGCCTGTACCTTTGGGCATTCACGGAACCATTGTCAAACACATGGAGCGGCGTGCGGGTATCTTGCATGATACCTGCCCAAACCATGAGTCCTCCACCAGCATAATGGTCCCTTTCGATAATGTTGCTGGGATGGTATCGGGATCCAGGTTCCTTTCATATCAATAACCGTCCAGAAATAGCGTCATAGAAATGTGCGTCATAGAAAAATATAGCGTCATAGAAATGTGCGAAAATGCTTTCCATCTCTTAATTTTGTCCACCAGTGTATATTTATCTTTGCTTGTGATTATCCAGCGTCTTCGTTTGATAATTGTTTAAGGACATAAACTCGAAAAACAATGATCTAATCCTGAAATTTCATGCAAGCGAAATAAATAAAAAAAACGTACTTCTCTACCAAGATAAGTAAAATATAGATTCTAATTTGGATCTGTAATCGTGCAGATTGCGTATAAATTATTAGCAAGTGTACGCGTGAGAGCATTTGAAGTGAATGTAAATTCGTATTATGATGAATGCTTCTGGAGATAACAGTGGGCAATTGTAATATTTTTTGGTGCCAGAAGGTGATCTTAACACTGACATTTACTGCAAAAATGGTATAGTTTTTGAAGGCGAGCACAATCTAGAACACACGGCTGCCAATATATAGTCCATAATTTTTAGTACAAGACGATCATCCATATCAGATCTACTAAGACCACTACTGACAAACAAGCAGTTCGTCATTCGATACTAAATATGACAAAGTGTGAATGTGTCTTTTATTTATTTAAAACAGTGAGTGAATTCGGAGTAGAAAACATATACGGATTCGTAACTCTTATTCAAAATATAAATTAACAACAAAAATCTTTTCTAGTGTTTTTAATTTTAAAATATGCCGATGTGCGTTGTATTTAATCAATATTTTTTCAGGAATTCGAAACAGGAGAAGATATGATCGCCAAAATGTTGATAGTTATAGGAGGGGACGATTGGAAACGAATTCGAATGATTCTTTCTCCAACATTTTCCACTGGCAAACTCAAAAGGGTAAGTTCAACAAAAATGTTAAATTGTTTCATTGAAGAAACGATTGTATAGATTAATGTCGTTTGACATCAAAAACAGCTCAATCCAAAATAAATTTTTTTTTAAATTTTTGCAAAAATCATTTAATAAATGTTTTCAAGGTTAATTATTTTATAAATTATTTTTTGGCTCTAATGCTCTGAGAAAAGTAAGAAATTAGTTTAATTTTTCTTTCGTATAATACAGGTGTAATAAAAAAAAGTCCCGCTTCTGAGAGGGCTCTAAAATGCTCATTTATTAGTTCAAATGAGGATGAAAGAATTAGAAATAATTAAATTGATGCGCATAATTTTTTTTAATAAATAATTTTAGAAACGAAAATCCACGAATAGGTGGCGCTGTAATAGTCAGAAACACATTTATTGTGCTCCATAAATATTGCATCTCTCGGTACTAAAAAATATCAAGAGTGGCCTGCATTGTAAAAAAAGATGGCTAAAAGTTTAAAAAAAAAGTTATTACAATTTTTTTGATGATCATAACTACTTTTTGATGTCCATAGAGCTATGTAATCACAAAGAAAAAATTTTGAGTTGGTTTTATCCCACTTAAATAACGAATTGAACTCATCACGAATTGAACTCATCACGATTTAATCATCACGAAGTAAGGAGAAAAACAGACATTAACATGTGCATTTGAATTCAATTGTTGTTGACATATGCCATTTAGGCAGAGGGGATGAGATCTACGGTCAATAATTAGACTTCTGACACACCCATACGTCACACCCGTTTATAGGGCGGACCCATTCATACATCCACAGATCTACAGATCGTACATCTACAGATCGTAGTTTTGTAATGAATCAGAGAACGATCAATCTCCTATTCAGCAGCCCCAGAGGTATTCATTTGTTATGGGAACATAGGGGACTTAGAGAGTACACAGATTTAACGTGCATCAGTCACCATTTACTACACGGGGAGTCTTCGACAGGCAGGGATCGAACCCACGACCCCTTGGTCATGGGCCCAGTGCCTTACCAGGCTATCTCGGCCCCTACGAATTCAATTGTGAGAGTTTAATAAATAAAAATGTTTATAATTTTTGCTCATATAGACACGTATTGTAATTTTTTATTTTTTAGGAACATTTCTTAGTTGAAAAGTGTTGGTCTCCTATAATAGTTTTAAAATCGCATCGTTCTAGTTGAGAAACATCCATGCAATGAAAAAAATAAATGCACATATTTGAGCCAAAAATATTGTATATGCATTTGACTAAAAAATTTCATTTGTTGGTGAATTCCACATTTGTGTTCACAAACAAATACTCTACAAAATAATATCTCAAACAATTATTTGTATTTCTATAAATTTGGGTGCAAAATGTTTGAATCGTTAAGTAGTTAACCTAAAGATAAAAAAAATCATTAAAAATGTGCGAAAAACAAAATAAATACAAATAAAAAAAAGTTTTCTTTTCTACTTAACAGGTTGATTTTAGATTATTTTAAAATTATTATCGGGAAGTAAGAATAAAAACGGACATTAATTTTGTTTTCGGAAATTTAGCAACAAAATTCATTTTTGACAACAAAAATATTATTACCTAGTTAGAATATTACGTTTTTAACAAATGAAAATCTGTAAGTAGATAAATAAACAAAATATGCAGTGTAAGTAACGAATATGTGAGTTGCTGTTTTTTAATCGTTTCAGGCGAGTACGCGCTTCTGTTTTAGGTGTTTAACTTTAAATTTCTTTTTGCTACAATAAAACTATTAGACCTATGAACTTGAAGGTATACAAAAAAAAATATACGGAAAGCACGATGAATCAAAAAAAAAATATTTGATAAATAGTTTGATAAGTATTAATTAAAAAAACTCACAGTCAAAAAAATCACGTGGGTCTCTTTCCAGCGCACAGAGTTAAAATTTGACATTCTCTAAGACCATTTTTATGCGTGAATTGAACATAAATCGTGTTAAAAATGCATAAAAAAAGTTAGAAATTTTGTTGAACGCGTTTTAAAAATTATTAAAGTTTCAAAAGTTTTTTTTTTCTCTTTTAAGTAATAACCGTATTGTTACACAGAAAAGAAGAAAAATTCATTCTTCTCTCGAGATTTTAAAATTACATGGAAGCTCGATTTTTTACGTTTAAGTTTGACAAAAAAAAATGAATGCGTTGTCTAAAACTCGCCAAAATGTATTGAAATTGTTATTTTCAACTTATTAATAAATGATTTGAAAAGAAATTACAAATTGCATTGCCAAACGAAAAATAAGCGAGGTATTTGTTTGCAAGACAATATTATCGAGAATAAAAGCTCGATAAGTAAATATTGCTTGCTTTCGTATGCCTGTTAAGGCAGAGGGGTACGATTGTTCTTGTTTTCCAGTGGCGCTATCTATGACCAACTATCCGACTTCTGACACACCCGTTACGTCACGCCCGTTTATAGGTCGGACCTATTCATACATCCATTCATTCATCCACAGATCGTAATTTTGAACTGAATCAGAGAACGATCAATCTCCAATTCAGTACCCCCAGAGGTTTTGATTTATTATTAGAACATGGAGGACTTTGCGACTCGAAAGATTTAACGTGCACCAGTCACCATTTTACTACACGGGGAATCTTCGGCCGGCGGAGTTCGAACCCACGAACTCTCGGACATGGGCCCAGCTCCCTACCAACCAGGCTATCCCGGCCCAAAATAAATATTATGGGATTTTACTTAATAAAGTTTGTCATATCCTCCAGCAAAGCATTTTAGGAAGAAACAACCATGAAAGCGAAATAATCATGGGCGTTGCAGAGAAGAGCGTCATAGAGCCTCCAAAATAATTATTAAAAAAGTCTCCTTGTTCAACAATCGCAGAATAATAAATTTTCCCGTAAGAGAATGCAAGCAAATTCTTTTGGTTTTGTTTGAACAGATTTATATGTAGCACTTCATTATGCTACAAAGGCATTATCCGCAGTGCAAAAGCTAATATTTTTCAGAATCAGCAGCATTTTTGCCCGCAAAATATTTAATAATAAGCATGCTCTGTAACGTAAATGGTCAATGATGTTTCACGTTTTCAATAAATGTTAATTATACCATTTATACCAAAGCGGATTTTCGTATTAACTTTATTTCTCTTTATATATTTTTTTAAAATTTTGTTTCAAGATCATTATTTTGTTTAGATTAAGCAGAAATTTTTATCCCTTGTAGACAAATGGGAAACAACTTTAGAGTCCTCTGAAATAAGAAACTTATTTCCTGCTGATCTTGCATCATACAGCATAAAATAGGGTTGGTTTTAATTTTATAAAAGCAATTTTTTTATACAATCACCAATAACAATTTGCTGGATAATAAAAATGCATAAATCCTAAAAGAAAAATTTAAAAAAAAAACACGTATTGTAAGAGTTTTTTCCAGTATATAAAAAAATTGCTTAAAAATCAGCTTATAATTTTGTGATACANTTTCTCTTTATATATATATTTTTTAAATTTTGTTTCAAGATCATTATTTTGTTTATATTAAGCAGAAATGTTTATCCCATGTAGACAAATAGGAAACAACTTTAGAGTCCTCTAAAATAAGAAACTTATTTCTTGCTAATCCAGCATCATACAGCATAAAATAGGGTTGGTTTTAATTTTATAAAAGCAATTTTTTTTATACAATCACCGATAACAATTTGCTGGATAATAAAAATGCATAAATCCTAAAAGAAAAATTTAAAAAAAAAACACGTATTGTAAGAGTTTTTTCCAGTATATAAAAAAATTGCTTAAAAATCAGCTTATAATTTTGTGATACATATAAGTTGATTTTCCCCCATAAATGTTTCTCTTTAATACTGAAAATCGGTGTCCATTTAAATATTATTAAATGATTTTAATTTCTGATTTGTCATGATTCTATTTAAAAAGAAATTACCTTTTTTTAGTTGATTTTTTTTAAGCAAACCTAGCTTATTTTTTAAAGCTATTTCATTAACAAAAGAAATGTTTGAAATAATTCTGAAACTTTTAAAACAATAATCATAATAAACCGGATTTTTTTCAAATTTAGAGAATCTAGATCACAGCTTGTATAAAATTTAATTCAACCGAAGAACTGATTTTTTATTCGCAAAAGTTTTTTTAAGTTTTACTCTGATGAAAACTGTTAATAATCATGGCTTTCCGTCTTTTTCAAATAGCGTTTGTATAGTTTTAGATGAAATGATAGAATAACTTTCACACTTTTGTAACATTTCTGAAGATGAAACAGCTCTTAAAACCAGTAAATCTTCATGCAAACTTTTATTTCTGCATACAAACCAATATCTTCTCTTACAAACCAATATATTCTCATAAAAGCAAACTTTTAAGGAGGCTGTTTTTTCAGGTTCTGGGTATCTTTGAGGATTGTGCCAAAACACTGACTCAAAGTTTTGGGAAGTTTGCAGACTCAAAAAAACCTTGTGATGTCTACAAGTAAGTTTCAATATTTCAAAAACACAATTTCCGGTCCCTTTTCTTCCCGTTTTATTAATTGGTTAAATTAGTCACTCATATGAAAATATTTCTTTTTTACTAAAATCCAAATATTTATAACAAAATGTATTTATTGCCGAATTTTTGTTCTCGCAACTTGTAAAATTCCTTGAATACTTTGCACAACAGGTGTTAAAATCAACAATATTTCTTTAAAGGATTTAAGGAAGAAAAATTAAGATAGAACAAAATAAGATAAAGTCATAGGACTCAATCTTAATAGCTCCAGGGCTTTACTTTAAATTAATTAGTATAGATAATAAATAGTTAAGTTAGGAAATCAGGCACAAAAGCTTATTTTTTCCAAACAAACATACCTTTTTTAATAAATTTAAGTTCTTAACCCTTAATGTCAATCTTAACTTAATCACAAGATTAAGTATTGAGAGAAATTTTGTTTTTATGGAGGACTTTTTAATAGAACCAACCCGCATTTGTGTTAATGAGGAGGGAAACCACGGAAACCTCCCACGGTTAGTCCGATGGCATGGGGACTGACTCATGTTCCGTCTACTACGGAGGATATTTTACGTCAGCACTGTGGTCTGTGCGAGCTGGGCGTGGTTCGTCATCGCTGGGAATCGAACCCGGGCCACCTCATTGGAAGGTGAACGCTCTATCCCCTGAGCCACCACGACTCAATACTACTTGATTGAAAAACATCATTCATTTCAAAAAATTACAAATTGGAAAGAGTCAAACTCAACTCTTACTTACTGGGTAGCACTAAATATTCGGACGCAAATGGCGATCTGGTGAGTGGGCATTTCACGCCAGGGTGTAATTTATTATTGATATGCTTGAAATGTTAAAAATGAAATTTCATGGTGCAATTTTAAAATAAAAATATTGTGTTAAATCTTTTGCAGAATGTATAGCTCGTTTACAGTGGATGTAATTGCAAGTTCTGCCTTTTCTACAAAGATTGATTCCCGCAACGATCCCAACAATCCATTTGTTAGACATGTGAAAAGAATATTCGATCAGGATCCTGGGTTCAGGTCAATACTTTTTTGTAAGTCCATTCTCTCTTTTAAAGAAAACTATTCAATACAATTCAGTTTTAAACCAGTGATTCCAGTCCACTTATTCTAATCAAGGATTATAACATATCGATTCGAATGAAATAGTTTTATTAGATTTACTGATTCTCGACAACGCTTTTAATCTGTAGTTTCGAATGAAATCTATTGATCCATACTGATTCGGATTCCAATAAAAAATTATAATCTATTTATTTAAATGAAATCTATTGATCTGATTTGACTCTGATTCTGACCAACGATGATAATATATCGATACGAACGATATCTATTGATCCATACTGANTGAAATAATTTTATTAGACTTACTGATTCTCGACTACGATTTTAATCTGTAGTTTCGAATGAAATCTATAGATCCATACTGATTCGGATTCCAATTAAAAATTATAATCTATTTATTTAAATGAAATCTATTGATCTGCTTTGACTCTGATTCTGACCAATGATGATAACATATTGATACGAACGATATCTATTGATCCATACTGATTCAGATTCTAATTAAAAATTATAATCTATTTATTTAAAAGAAATCTACTGATCTGATTTGACTCTGATTCAGACCAACGATGATAATATATTGATACGAACGATGTCTATTCATCCACACTGATTCGGATTCCAATTAAAAATTATAATCTATTTATTTAAATGAAATCTATTGATCTGATTTGACTCTGATTCTGACCAACGATGATAATATATCGATACGAACGATATCTATTGATCCATACTGATTCGGATTCTAATTAAAAATTAGAATCTATTTATTTAAAAGAAATCTATTGATCTGATTTGACTCTGATTCAGACCAACGATGATAATATATTGATACGAACGATGTCTATTCATCCACACTGATTCGGATTCCAATTAAAAATTATAATCTATTTATTTAAATGAAATCTATTGATCTGATTTGACTCTGATTCTGACCAACGATGATAATATATCGATACGAACGATATCTATTGATCCATACTGATTCGGATTCTAATTAAAAATTAGAATCTATTTATTTAAAAGAAATCTATTGATCTGATTTGACTCTGATTCAGACCAACGATGATAATATATTGATACGAACGATGTCTATTCATCCACACTGATTCGGATTCCAATTAAAAATTATAATCTATTTATTTAAATGAAATCTATTGATCTGATTTGACTCTGATTCTGACCAACGATGATAATATATCGATACGAACGATATCTATTGATCCATACTGATTCGGATTCTAATTAAAAATTAGAATCTATTTATTTAAAAGAAATCTATTGATCTGATTTGACTCTGATTCAGACCAACGATGATAATATATTGATACGAATACCATCTGGAAGTAAATATTACTTTAATGTTTCAGTTGCTGTTCCCTCCCTCATGAGGAAACTAGGCGTTGAACTCTTTCCACAAGACTCATTGCAATTTTTCAACAACACAATTCTCGAAATAATCAAGCAAAGGAAGCAGACAGGACAGGTAATTTTTTCTTTATAGTTATACAATAATCTTTTCATCTTTCATCTTTATACAACGATATAAAATCAAATCTTACGACAATTTTCCTTCGACAATAGGATTAGACTATGTTCGTCATCGAGACGCAAATTATTGTTTATTTGCTAATAAACAGCGTATTATGATGGGTACATCATTAAAAAAATAGCCATACACACTTACCAAGTTTATAAGATTTCAGCATATCATAGAAAACAATTAACGTTGAAAGATCATACTATTTACCAATCAAACGGGTGATATCAATTTTTAAAATGAAATTGCAAAAGAAAAATTATAATAAATAAATAAATAAATAAATAACAGTACAATAAAACAAGGCAAGTTTCACTTATCCGATCTCTTTAAGGACTGTCACGGGAATACCGTAATAAACATCAAGATTTTTATTGCAAGTTGTCACTAAAACGTGATAAAAAATAAGGAATTTTGAAAAACTCTTAATTTATAGAACCAAATCACCGCAGCCTTACTTTTAATATTATACCAAAGTCAAAATGTTTGATGGTTTTCCATTGATGGACCTACATAATCTTGATGGAAACCATCAATAAATCCATCATTGACCATTATATTTTGGATGGTCCCTATCCTAAGTAACCATGATCCTAATGTAGGAATTCGGACTGATTTTTGATGATCCAGCACAAGAATAGCAACTTGTTTTGATGGTATATTCCTGCAGAACCGACAAGAATTATTACCATCATGGAAATGCATCGTTGTACTATTATGAACCATCTTGGATTTCCATCATAGCTTCTTAGAAATCAAATGTTGGAACGATCATGAACCACCATCTCCCCTATGTAGGAATTCGGACTAATTTATGAGGGATCAACATATAAAAAAACTTACTGTTTTGATGGTATATTCCTACGAATCAACAAAAATTCCCATTAAACCATCATGAAAACGAAAAGTAGGAACCATCAGGGATTTTATTGGTGTATGAGAATCAATCTTCTCTTGATGGTTAACCATCATAGTATTAAAGTAGCATTTTCCATCATTGAATGATGGAAGTTTCCTTGGCATATCAAATACCACTAATGCATAATGGTAAACGTTGGATGATGGTGATCATCAAAGGATGTTAGGCCATCATGAATCGCACTGAAACAAATATAAACCATCAAAACTTTTTGCTGAAACATCAAGAATTGTGAATTGGGTATATTTCTTGTTACATAATTAAACTAAACTAAACTCAGTGCCTCGACAGCCCACAGAGGGCCTAGGCCTACGATGCCCATCTCAGTTTTTTTGACCTTGGGCTCTGGGGTGCAGGAGCAGACTTTCCGGTTAGGTGGTCAGCCGAAAGCGGAACCCCCAGTGTTTAGTTCCCAAGCATGCTTGGTACTCATTTATCGACCCACTGAAGGGATGAAAGGCTGAGGCAACCTTGCCGCCGGAGGATCGAATTCAGGACCTGTGGCACGGGAGCGCGAAGCGCTACCTAAGCCACCGGGCGTCTGTTATATAATTATATAATATAATTTTATAATTATATTATACAATTTTATTATTATATAATTGTATTTTTCACTACATAAAATATATAAAATATTTCTTACTATATAAAGATAATTTTTCTTAATCTGACGATTTTATCTATATTTTTTTATCTACCAGGCAAGAAATGATTTTCTGCAATTATTGCTGGAGTGTGCAAATGAGATTCCAAAAGAAGATTTAAAAGAAAACAGTTCAGAAGATATGACTCAAAATTATGGTTCAGAATCTACTGATCGCGCATTTTTCAAAAATGTATCAAATAAAAGTGAGTTCTTTTTTCTTCTTATATCAACTTTTATTATTTAATTTTTAACATCAAATAAATTAAAGCACGACCATTGGAGCTATTAAACCACAAAATATATTCTTTCTTGTGTATAAACTAAGGAACTTATTTATGCTCGTTGCACGAACCATTTACTGAAGTCTAGAAGCTTTTTATACATGTTCCTTATAGGAGAAATTATAGAGTGCTCTAAGAGTTTATGTATTAACACGTTTTATGTAGGAGCTTACATAATCAAATTGTAGGCTTCCTATAGGAGAAATTATTGAGCTAGAAGTGCCAGGGTAGCCTGGTTGGTAGGGCGTCGGGCTCATGTCCAAGAGGTGGTGGGTTCTATCCTGGCCGGCCGAAGACCACTATGTATAGTAAATAATGACTGGTGCACGTTAATTCTGTCGGGCCACAAAGTGCTCCATGTTCCCATAAAAAAATGTATACCTCCGGGGATACTGAAATGCAAATAGATCGCTCTCTGGTTCAGGTCATAATTACGATCTGTGGATGAATGAATGGAAATATGAATAGATCCGCCCTATTAACGCTTCGTGAGGTGTGTATGGCTGAAGTCGTATTCTTGGTCATAGATGGCGCCACTGAAAAACAAGAAACGCACCATCTTCCTTTAAATTTGCTTGGTTTCACCAAGCAAGCTTGCTTATATTAGCAAGTGGCATTAGAAACAACAACATAGTGTTGTACTTTTGCCTTTGCGGTGCTCTCTTTTCAAATAAAAGGTTTAATTTGCAAAGCCAATGCTTTACAAGCTTGGCTTGCCTAAATGAAATGGATAAATGTTTAGTATTAAAATCTAAAAATAGTTTAAAAAAAGAAAGATATTGAATAGTTTCAGAGAAATAGTATTTTTAAAAAAAATCTTTATTGTAAAAATATGTGTTTGTAAATTGTTATTCTAAATTTATTAATGTAACATTTAGCTGAATTGGTACTGAATTTGATTTTACTTATTAATTAATGTGATATTTTCTTCATCAGTCTAGACAATATTATGTTCTTTTTAATGAACAAACTAACTATACCCTGGCCTCATTTGGATCTGTAAGTTAGACTGTTTAATGATTACAGAATATACTTTGTGCTAAGTATGAATAAAGCAAAAACAACATAAATAAAGCACAAATTAAGGTTCATGAATGGTCATACTATAATTTTGAATCTATAAACAGGAACCTTTCTCAGTGTCCAACTACAAAATGAGAGTAGAAAAGTAATCAGACAAACACGTGCGAAGTGGTTCAACCAATAAGAGAAGAGGAATAAACCTTAACGAGGAAATAAAAGAAGAGAGAAAGAGGTGTGAGTGTTTTTGCTGAAAAAATTTAATTAGAACAGGCTTACAAACACAGGAAAAATATGGGACGCTAGCAAGATCAGTAACTAAATTATTTACGTTTTTCAAAATATGGGATGGTTCCCAGAAATCAAATTTGGTAAATGAAAAGCATTGTTGACGGATTTTAACAGAAGAAAACTCTTTGATTAAAATTCCAACTATTTAGAGTGATTAAAGATCGTTTAATACCATGATTTTGAACATATCTTTCATGTCCTTTAAGTCGACAGTTAATTCTTCGTTTCGTTTGTCTAATAACGCAAAACCAGAATGACAGAAAAGTTGATAACAATCCCAGCCATAGATTCTTTAAGGTGGGTCAGGTTTAGTTTCTTTACAGAGGAGAAAAACAATTTTAAATTTAATTTTAAATCTTAGAAAATGGGGGATTGTTTTTCGGGTAATAAGGTAAAATAATCAGATTTTACGAATTGGAGAGTTTGTTGCATTGAGTAATCAACTCTCTGGAAATGAAGTCAACATTAGAAGGAAATTGATGGTCAACACCGATAGTTTTAAGGAAAAGGAGTGCTTCATTTACGATATTACTATTCAAACAAGCTTTAGTAGACAGCTATTTTGTTTTTATTATTTAAAGATTGTCCATTATGGAATAATAACCTCGAAGTAGTCGAATTTCTGAATAATTCTAAAATATTATTTCATGTTCCAAATAAATGTTTACACAAAAAAAAATTCTTTTAGGCCTGACGATGGATGAGCTTGTAGCTCAGTGTGTCCTATTCTTTATTGCTGGATATCAGACCACAACATTGCTGCTTGGATACACAACGTATAATTTAGCTCTGAATCAAGATATTCAAGAAAAACTCTTCGAGGAAATTAAGGAAGTGCTAAGAGAAACTAATGTAAGTACTGTACTTAAACACAACATCAGAATTTCTCCAAACTCTGAGCTTTAAAAATTCAAGAAAAAGTACGATGTAATGAGTCTATCCTACCAATATAATACGATAAGCTTCTACTTCCCCATAAATATTAATATTTTTATTTATATCCGTCGTTGAACAGTCGACCCAATTTTGGGTTGACGACTACTCATATTCAACCCAGTAACCTTGTCATTTTGGACCCAATCCAGAAGACAACGGAACTCCTGGATCAAGTAGTGGGAGCAACTTGCCTTCTTGCAGGTGTTTTTGATGGAACTAACCCACATTTACGTTACATAGAGAGGAAACCACGAAAACCTCCTATTGTTAGCCTGATGGAAAAGGGACTTTAGCCCATGATCCGTCTACCACTAAGGATCTTTCACGTCAGCACTGTGGTCGGTGCAAGCCGGATGCGGATTCCTATAGACCAGCTATCGCTGGGATGCGAACCTGGTTCACCTCATTGAAAGACCAACGCTCTATCCCTTGAGCCGTCGCTGCTCAAATATAAATATGAAAGGTAATATGTTTATAATGAGTTCGAATTTACNTTTCCCTGAAATTTTTCTTTTCGTAAGCTGTAAAAAAAACATAAAATATACTGGGGACATGAAAATGACTGTTTTTGTGAGAATGACCCTTATAATGGCTTCGAATTTGCAAAATTTCGGCTATTGAGACACATTTTTTTCGTTGTGAAGTATTTTTTTCTGCTGTTTGAGTGAGCAATATTATATGAAAAAATTGCGAAATGAAATACATTGTATTTCTGGTATCAATACGAAAATGTGATAAATTATCATCATTTTTACCTTATTTCATTATAACGATCTTAAATGAACTTGTGTAGGTGCCAAAGTTATCTTCCTTCTTACAAAAGTGTCTGCTATTTTAGGAGTCCTGCAACCCAAATTTGAAGATTGTTTTTTTTTTTTTTTAGTGATCTTGACCGCCTACTATTGAAATCTATATTCAGTATAATTAATAGCACCAAAAGTTCTTACTCACTATAACGTCTATTATATTGCTATTTTAACATTAAATACGTATAATTACTTATGACAGCAAATTTTTCATAACGACAATTTCATCTGCTATGAGGTATTACCGTTGTAACGGACTTTGATGGTTCATAATGTTATTCTGCAATAACAAAGTACAATTTAGCTTTTTGCACTTTTCCGATTTCCTCGGTCCAACGAAATTCATTTATTCAAAAATTGACGCCCTTTCATAAGTAATAAACAAGCAAAGAGGGCAAAATAAAAACTGCTTAATAACTTTTGATCTAATAATTCATCTATTAAGCAATTTTAATGGTTCTAAGGGCCAACTTGAAACCATTAAAATTGTTAAATAATTTATGAAGAAAGAATTATGATTAAAATAAAACTAATGATTTTCTAACTAATAAAACTTGATTTTCTTTTTTAATTATATTATTTCTCACCATTTAAGTGAAGCAAAATTTAAGTAATATTATCAGTTTATAATTGTGTTTAGAATAACGGAGAATTTAATTTTACAGGGCAAATTAACCTACGAAGCAATTCAAAATATGAAGTATTTAGACAATGTCATGTCCGAAGCTCTTAGACTTCATCCACCTGTTATAAGGTACGAATTAAGTATTTGTGTTTCATTTTTATAACAAATGTATTGAAAAATATGAACAGGGTGTTTCATAAATACCAAAGTTATATATTGAAATTATTACGAAAATTAGTACCTAATTATTCAAACCTAAACAATAAAGGTCGCAAGTTAATATTTTCACATCATTATATTTGTATTTCATGAAATGTAAATTGTATGTTAACAGTTTACATACCGATTAAACGAGGCTATTTTAAATAATGAGGCTTATTGTCTGATTTCAATGAGTGAGTTTCAGTACTTTTGCAGTAACGTTAGAAGTGTTTTGAGTATTATCTTATAATTGAAGTTAGGTTTCTCAAAACACAAGATAATATAAATTTTTTAACTGTCTTTTTTTAAAAAAAAGAAATGGATAATTTTGTTAGGAATAACCATCTAGGCCTCTTGATTTCAAAATACAAAAAAAGTCCTTGGTTGGTATAGTTTTTATGGTGTCAAGTCATCCGATTAGATATAAAATAAGTAAATAAAAAGTTTATGATTTCCGCAAATTTTTTCCAACAACTTTTTTTTACTAGAATTAAGAGACAACTTTAGAAACATATATTTTGTTTTTGTTTTTTAAAAATTCGAAATTAAATAATAAACGTAATTTACTGAGAACTGAGATACTTAAATTGTTTGCTTAGTGAAGTCTAAATTATTTAAGTAATGAGATCTAATTTATTTTAAAACCGAGATAATTACAAGCATTAAGATCATAAATACTCAAGCATTTAGATTTAAATTAATAAAGCATTGAAACATGCACTAGTCAAACCTCATATGTTGCAAGCTGTTATTAACTCAAGCACGAAAATATAAATAATCCAGCTTTGAAATCTTAAATGTTTAAATAGGGAGATTTATAGGCAATTAATTCAAACATTAGTAAGCAATTATTTCAAGCACTGAAATCTAAATTATTCAAGCCTTGAGATTTAAATAATTTTAAAACCGAGATCTTAATTATTCAAACATTAAGATTTAAATTATTTTAAAATCGAGATCGTAATTATTCAAACATTAAGACCTTACTTACTCAAGTACTTAGATTTAAATTAATTGAGCACTGAAATCTGAGTAAGTCAAACATCAGATCTTGAAATTAAACGGTTATTTTTTCAAGCACTAAAATTTAATTAATCAAGCATTGAAATCAAACTATTTAAATAGTGAGATGCTATTAATTCGAGCATTAGTATGCAGCTAATTCAAGTATAGGGATGCAATTATTTCAAGCACTGAAATCTAAATTATTCAAAGCATTGAGATCTAAATTGCTTTAGAATCGAGATCTTAATTATTCAAGCATTTAGATTTAAATTTATAAAGCTTTGAAACCAAAATTAGTCATACAGGAGATGTTGAAAATTAAGCTGCTATTAACTCAAGCACTAATAAACTCTAAATGACCAAGCAGCGAAATCCAAATAGTGAGATGCAATTAATTCAAGAATTAGTATGCAGTTAATGGAAGCATTAGGATGTAATTAATTCAAGCATTGATATTTAAATTATTTACCCACTGAAACCTAAATTATTGAAGAATTAAAACCATAACTATTCAAGCCATTGACTCACCGAATTTTCTACATTTTACTGACAAAAATATTGTTTTTATTTAGGATGGAAAGAATGTCTGTTGTAGATAATTACACATTAAAAGGTACAGGAATCACTATTCCTAAGGGGACGACAGTGTCCACTCCAATATATGCTATACACAGGGATCCAGAATTTTTTCCTGATCCTGAAAAATTTGATCCTGAAAGGTAATTTTTATACATATATATATATAACAATCCCAGCCATAGATTCTTTAAGGTGGGTCAGGTTCAGTTTCTTTACAGAGGAAAAAAAAACAATTTTAAATCTTAGAAAATGGGGGATTGTTTTTCGGGTAATAAGGTAAAATAATCAGATTTTACGAATTGGAGAGTTTGTTGCATTGAGTAATCAACTCTCTGGAAATGAAGTCAACATTAGAAGGAAATTGATGGTCAACACCGATAGTTTTAAGGAAAAGGAGTGCTTCATTTACGATATTACTATTCAAACAAGCTTTAGTAGACAGCTATTTTGTTTTTATTATTTAAAGATTGTCCATTATGGAATAATAACCTCGAAGTAGTCGAATTTCTGAATAATTCTAAAATATTATTTCATGTTCCAAATAAATGTTTACACAAAACAAAATTCTTTTAGGCCTGACGATGGATGAGCTTGTAGCTCAGTGTGTCCTATTCTTTATTGCTGGATATCAGACCACAACATTGCTGCTTGGATACACAACGTATAATTTAGCTCTGAATCAAGATATTCAAGAAAAACTCTTCGAGGAAATTAAGGAAGTGCTAAGAGAAACTAATGTAAGTACTGTACTTAAACACAACATCAGAATTTCTCCAAACTCTGAGCTTTAAAAATTCAAGAAAAAGTACGATGTATTGAGTCTATCCTACCAATATAATACGATAAGCTTCTACTTCCCCATAAATATTAATATTTTTATTTATATCCGTCGTTGAACAGTCGACCCAATTTTGGGTTGACGACTACTCATATTCAACCCAGTAACCTTGTCATTTTGGACCCAATCCAGAAGACAACGGAACTCCTGGATCAAGTAGTGGGAGCAACTTGCCTTCTTGCAGGTGTTTTTGATGGAACTAACCCACATTTACGTTACATAGAGAGGAAACCACGAAAACCTCCTATTGTTAGCCTGATGGAAAAGGGACTTTAGCCCATGATCCGTCTACCACTAAGGATCTTTCACGTCAGCACTGTGGTCGGTGCAAGCCGGATGCGGATTCCTATAGACCAGCTATCGCTGGGATGCGAACCTGGTTCACCTCATTGAAAGACCAACGCTCTATCCCTTGAGCCGTCGCTGCTCAAATATAAATATGAAAGGTAATATGTTTATAATGAGTTCGAATTTACAAAATTTCGGCTATTGAGACACATTTTTTTTCGTTGTGAAGTATTTTTTTCTGCTGTTTGAGTGAGCAATATTATATGAAAAAATTACGAAATGAAATACATTGTATTTCTGGTATCAATACGAAAATGTGATAAGTGATCATCATTTCTACCTTATTTCATTTTAACGATCTTAAATGAACTTGTGTAGGTGCCAATGTTATCTTCCTTCTTACAAAAGTGTCTGCTATTTTAGGAGTCCNATATATATCAAAATAATTCTGGCATGCAATTTGAGAGTCAGAGAAAAAGTATACAAAAGGGACATCAGTGTCCGCCTGCGTCAAAGGGTTAAATGTAATTTTACTTTTTTATGTTTTTCGCTAATCAATATATGTAAAGAAATAAAATACATAAATAAAAAATTGCACGTAGTTTGAAAAATATATAATTTTTGAAATTATTTAATTACGATACTTTTTTAAATTTTATATCACACACCTTTTACGTAGTCATTATATTTCCAATGCTTTTCGATTCTCACAATAATGGGAAAAACTATGAGGAAATAAAGGTTAAGACACGACTTTATTTTTCAACATTATGTACTTTTAAGCACTTAATATTACTTTAATACTGTAATATAGTGTTTTCCAATTTTATCCTTAAATATTCAAATTTCATTCTACGAAATCCCAATTTTATAAATGAAATTTAAGGTAATAACGTATCAAAGAGTATATGTAAAATATTTAATTAGGGGTATGAAGATTTCTCATAGTTTTATCATTAATGAACGTAAATGAGGTTTTATGTCTGACGGTTAAATTTTCAGCCCTTGTGCAGAATTTGTTTCCGGTGCATATACTATATGTAAGCTAAAAATGATTAAATTAAGTCGAATTATGGTTTACTTCGAAAAATTAAAATAACTGCTATAAACATTGAAAATGGTTGATAATGTTTTATGACGTTGAAATGGAAGTTATTTTGATTTAGGAAATACTAATGGAATATTCTATAAATACTTGTTTTTTTTTTTAATAATATGTTCTATATATTGTTTTTAGAAGTATTATATTTTTCGTTGAAAAATGCCATTTTTATTTCATTGGCGTTTCACTTAAAATAATTTCATAAAGGCAACCGTAAGATTTAATAAATTATGAATTAGAGGTTTTAAAATTCATAACTGGTTATTAAAAGGACTAACTCGCATAACCTTTTTAGAACCCTGAGGTTCCGCGGAACACCATTTAGGAACCACTGCTTTAATATAGTACTTTCAATGAAGTCAAACAACAGTTGTTGTTCCTGTTATCTTCTTTTGCAAGTACTTAATGTTTTATCAACACATTTCTTTCAGGTTCAACTCAGAAAATAAAGGAAAAATTGTTCCGTATACCTATCTACCTTTTGGTGCAGGTCCTAGGAACTGTATTGGAATGCGATTTGCCCTTTTGGAGTCCAAAATTTGCCTTGCCAATGTCTTTAGCACTTTCCAGGTTCAAACTTGTTCGGAAACACAGGTATTGCTTAACGAAAAAAAAAAATTTTGTTATAAATTTTGTGTGAAATAAATTTTTTTACTCAAATTTTCCAATGAAAAAACTTGAATTATATAGTTACACTCTAACCCAGATGTATTTTAAAACAAATAAATAATCCTAAGAAACTGAAGTGATAAGATATCAAATCAATTCGTTAATTCGATCTTTTTCTACCAGTTTTTAAATTTTTTCCGGTTGTGACTATCCTGTTTTTTTTTCTTCTAATGGTATTAAAAATGGTACTAATTAATTCGGATATTTTAACCACCTTTTTTTAACTTTTAAGAGTGAGTCCTAGAACGTTGAAGACCCGCTCAATAGTACAAGCTATTCAGGTTGGCTACTCATTGCTAGGATTACCAGCATAGTGGGAAAATCTGATAGTTAAGTTCTTTTCAATCATTTCATCTCATTCAATTAAAAAATCATTTTCAAATCTACATTTAGAAACTTTACTGCCACCCAAAGAAAAATGAAATTTATTTCTCCAGCTAAAACTGTTGCAGCATTGCTGTCAGCAGATCAAGGTTTAAGAAAAAATTGGTAGTCAAACTATTTCGTTATTGAATTATTTGTGGGTGGGTTAGCAATACTTCGGAATATTTTATCAAGAACCACTGTTTATTTTAATATGAAAGTTATACTAGTATATTTAGAGGTAACAATACTTTATGCATGTTAAAATTAAACTGACAGCAAGAACAATAAATATATAATAGTAATTATAATAGTAAATAATAAATGTTATAATAGTCATACCTATATTTTTGCTACCTCTTTTTTCCCCAATTGCACATCTCTGATTGAGTTAAGTATTTTTTGAGTGTTGCAGCCGTTACTTATTTCATAATTCTGCTTTCAATAAATCATAAATAAATTAATAAACACTGTGTTGAACATTAATGGCATAGTTAGTCTAAAGTAAGAACTCCCCTAGCCATTGATCTGGACCCGGGGCGGTGACTAGGGGAGTAGGGTCATTGTTTAGGGCAGTTTTTTGTTCGGGTCGGCGAAAAAATCTTTTTCTTCGGTCTATTGTGTTAGCCCTAGAGTGAAGAGAAGCTACCCTCCCTGAAATGAGCTATTCTTGTTTCCAAAGCAGACTTTGGGGGGGGGAGTTCTTACCGTAGACAAACTATACACAGAGTTGAACATTAGTAGTCGTTAACTCCAAAATTGGGACGATTATCCAACGACGATTGTAAAACAAATAAAATGTGATATTTTTTGACCTCGTTTTTGATGGGGCTTCGAAAAGTACCATTTAAAAGCATTGATCATTCTGTATGTCTTAGCACAACTAATAATTGTTTCTTTTCAGATACCCTTAGAACATGACAGGGGAGGACTAGGCTTTCTTCGGCCGAAGGAAATAACCCTTCGATTCGTACAGAGAGATAATTGTCCTTTAAAATGTTCATAGAGGAAATATCAAGCACACATTTGTGTCATTACAAACATTTTTATGCGTGTGCGTGATTTATATGCTTGAATATAAGAAGGAAGACGTACATATTATCAATTACATTTGTAATGCTATTTTAAATCCTCATTTTATAATTCATTTTGAATAAGATTTCGTTAAATAAACAATTTTTGTGTTTAAACTTGTTATTTGTCGTTAACTTGTTATTATCGTCTCTGATGTTCTGCGACAGAAATTTAATTACTTATTTCTCTGCAAGTTTCGTAAAAGTTTCTGCAAGTTTAGAAGATTTATAAAGATTGATTTATTGGATATATTATGCCCGATGCGTTTCTGCTGCTCCAAACTGAATCGAAAACTGAATCGAATGCCAATATCAAACATAACGTCAAGAACATATTATTACGACGTTGAATGGCCACCTGTGGTTCAAGGAACCCGATCCGAAAAATCCGACATGTCTTTTTTTTAGCTGTTTACCCATACAGATTTAAAAAGAAAAAAGAACTCAAACAAGTAACAGTGATTAACAGTGATTTCCGCCAAGTTTTCTTATGGTACCCACATAACGATTATTTACACTGTTCTGTTAAACGAGAAAAGAAAATTAGAAATTTAAATACATTAAAACGATTAAGTTCGTGAAATTTAACGCAGAAAGGAACTTAGTTTAATTTTCAAACACTGCCTGAGAAAAAGAGAATCGGAATACAAATTTAATCAGCAATGACTTATAAATTCATTTCTCTTATTTGATTGCTCAGCTTGAAAGATTTGAATCTGTTATAACTATTGAGTTCGAGAAATCTAACACAAAAAGGAACTTAGTTTAATTTTCAAATGTTGCTTGAAGAAAGGAAAATTGGAAGACTAATTTAATCTACAAAATCTCGTAAATTCACTTCAAACTACAAGTTTTGTTTCTCGAATGCATCATTCTTTAGGAAATAAAATATTAATTTTTGTAAAATTAATGTTATTAGAAGTAAAAAACAACAACACCGTTCTTTCGTCACAATGTCAATTTAAAAAATAAATTATTTAAATTGCATGTACAGTGGTGGCCAAAAGTATGGACACTTTTTGAAAGTTTCATGCTTTTCAAGTTTGTGTGCTTGTAGAATATATTAATTTTCACTTAAATACAAACGTTTATATATCAAATTGAAGGTAATTTAATGTAGAATTTAATAATAAATACAGTATTACAATATCTGTATAACAAAAAACGTTATGCAATTAATAGTAAGATCTATCTTAGATTTGCATTTTTTTAAAGTGATACTTACACAATCAACAATTAGTAGGATAACCCTTAATTTTTAAGACAGCTTCACAGCGTCTTTTCATCTAGTGAACGAGTGTTTGGAGTTCATCTTTCGTAATCACATGGTGCCAAGAATCAATTATAGCTTCACTTAGTTGTCTTTTNTATTAAATTCTACATTAAATTACCTTCAATTTGATATATAAACGTTTGTATTTAAGTGAAAATTAATATATTCTACAAGCACACAAAGTTGAAAAGCATGAAACTTTCAAAAAGTGTCCATACTTTTGGCCACCACTGTATATATAAGTAAAATTTTATGGTATTTAATTTATAATTTTAGACAAATGCTAGAATTTATTAAGCATGCGATTAAATTGAGGCTTGCTTGAATTATAAAATAAAATGAGAGCAATACAGGATTTATTTGCTGAAACTAGTACTGAGAAGATTAATTCAAATATTAGTTTTAGACGCTGTAGAGCCCTCGTACTTAATATATTTGAAGAAGATTATAACCAGTAACATAATTATTTCATTATTAGATTTTATTTAGACAAAACATACCTGATATACTATGATTCAATTAAAAAATCACAATTGTATCGCGATTCCAAATTTTTTTTATCATTGATCTGAATTGGAAGCTATTAAAGAGGCATTTTTGAGGCACTCTCATTCATTTTTCATCATAGCACTTTTCAAGGTAATTTACATATGCTAAATATTGTGCATGTTTAAACAAAGCAAAAACTTACTACTCACAATTGTAAAAGTTAATTTTCAAAAGAAAAAGTCTTCCTTCATAAGACCTAATTTTTCTTTTAATACAATTTAAAAAATATATAAACTGATATGTGCTCTTAAAAACTTGAAAAAAATGTACATAAAAGACATTTTATTACATTACCTTTTTGCTCATGATAATTACATAAAAATCGTTATAACATGAGCGCTCTGACCATTAACTATTATTCGTTAAAGCTCAGCATTTATATTTAAGCACAGGTCATTTTCTTCTTTAGAAAAAAGTAAATAGTGGTAATAACATTATTTGACTATTGACATTTATTCTAAATAAAACATTTGGGTGACTCAGGGGATAGAACGCTGGCCTCCCAATAAGCAGTCTTTTGTTCGAATCCCAGCTGTGGCTGGTCGATACGAATAACGCACTCGGCTTGCACCGACCGCAGTAGTGACGTAAAATATCCTCGGTGATAGATGGAACACGAGTTAGAGTCCGTATGTGATCAGACTAACCGTGGGAAGTTTTCGTGGTATTCCTCTCCGTGTAAAACAAATGCGGGTTAGTTCCATCAAAAAGTTCTCCTCAAAGGCAAAATTTCGCCTAATACTTGATCTTGGGCTTCCCTTGTCCTCTGGATTGGGTTCAAAATTACAAAGTTACGCACTTGGACACTGGTAGACGTGAACCCAAACATTGGGTCGGTTGTTAAACGGCAATTATAAAATAAAATAAAACATTTGAGACCTGGTGGCTCATGGGATAATAAAGACCTCACCTCATTTGCTCGCTTGCAAATGAGGTGAATAGAGTTAAATTCCAGGTCCATTGCACCGATCATATTTGCGCAAATGCGGGTTAGTTTTATCAAGAACTATTGGAAAGCCGTGGTGGCTCAAGGGATAGAGCGTTCGCCTTCCAATGAGGTGAATCTGGTTTCCAATGAGGTGAATCACAGCAATGGCTTGTCCATACGAATTCTGAAAACGACCATAGTGCTGACGAAAAACATCCTTAGTGGTAGACGAATCAAGGGTTAGAGTCACTTAGCCCTCAGGCTAATCATGGGAGATTTTCGTGGTTTTCCACTCCAAATACGGGTTAGTTCCACCAAAAAGTCCTCGACGAAGCAAATTTCTCCCAGTGCTTGATTCAGGACTTCACTTGTCTTCTGGGTCGGGTTCAAAATTACAAGGCTACGTAGTAGTACACTCAGGCTTAGTAGTAGTATACTCAAAAATCGGGTCGGCCGTTCAACGAGGGTGATAAAATAAGATAAAAATAAAACTGTTGTAGTCAGGGTGGTCGCAACCGAGAAATTTTTTTAAAGAGGATCGCAAATGTTTCATGAGACAGTTGGATACAGAAATAGGCTAAAAGTTTTAATTTCACTTAGAATGAAGTTTGCTAGTTTTAACATCTTATATTGTTATATATTTCTTAATTTACAAATGTAGGAGTAATGTAGGAATGTAAAAATGTAAGAAGGTATGAATAGGAAACGGTAAAAACAAATCTAATTTGTTTCATCAAACACGATCACAAAATCTCTGACTGAATCAAAACTTGTACCACAAAATCACTTATTAAATTTACTATAGTTCGTTCACCAGGTGTTGGCACTTGGCTCCACCTCCTCGGTCGAAGAGTTCATTTCCGCGCGAGAGTAAGAGGTAAGACGTCTCCGCACTTGAAATTGAGACAACCCTTAATGCGCCCCAAACGCAAACAGTGAATTCTTTTTCAGTCACTTACTTCGCTTTATCATCAGCTATTATACCTTTCGTTACTCTAGCTAATTAAATATATTGTTACAAAATGTCTCAAAAAGGACCAACTCTTCACTCAAAAGAAGGAAATATCATCAAATTTATGAAATATTTAATGTTAAAAAAATGCACATTAAGATTGCGAAATAAGTATTTTAGTCATACGATCGCCAAATATCAACCTTGTTTAGGATTGTTCACTACCTTCTCCCAAAAATAACGAAATAGTATCATCTTTGGATACCACGTGATGAAGGCGGATCCAAGTGTGGATCCATTAAATCCCTTACCCGTCTGTTACTATTATGATGATTAATAAATAGAAGCTCTGTTTAAATCTGCTCTCAGTTATGTATGTTAAGCACAAAGATTTGAAGTTATAAGTATTTGTTTATTCTAATCTCATACTTCATTTCATTTTAATACATAATGTACTGATATCATTGCACATTTTTACTCACCATTCTTACTGTCGACAATAATCGTGATGTTATATCAATTGATAATACCCACGACTGTTATCGTATTCGGTATTAACCGCTGTCGGAAACGGTACTATTGATGCTAATACGTATCGTACAAAATAGAATTCTAGATATAACATTATAATACGTATTTAAAATATGGTTATCACGATTTTTAAAAAGAATATCTATTCATCAAGATGTAACCTTCAAGTGATATAGCGTTTGTAAAAAGTAATTAATCAATTAATAGATTTCTAAATGAATTATTAACCTATAAATTTTAACTCTTTCATCGCGAAGGACGAGATAACTCGTCTTCCAGATATATTCACTGTGTGCTAGAGACGAGATAATTCGTCCTCCACACAAAGTTTTTGAATATATAGTAGCGCTTTAAGCGAATTATTTAGCACATTTAGTATAGATTATTATTTTATTACTTTTATGCCTGCAAACACAAAGTGAGAATTGTAACGGATTGCAATCGATTTATTATTGTTTAAAGTTACAAACATTAAATAAACAACTTGGAAAGAAATTTGCGTTTAGCGCAGAAAAAAGCAAGACAAAGGCGCGCTTATGCCGCCATGAAAGTGTTAACTAAATGCTCACCGCAAATAGAGCCAAAAAAAAAAAAATAATGAAAAAAGAGATCCTGCATTAGCTCTTGACGTAATTTTTGATTCGAAATATTCCTTTTGACATTATGTAGATAAGGATTGTTCAGGGTCATCTTTATAAAAGCGAGATCGAGACTAGATTAAACTACTACTTTTTATATTCAGACAATTGACTCGTCTCTCTGATTAAATTTTATTTTGCCAGAGTTAGCTGTTCAGATTGTTTCGATTTACCTAAAACATTCGTTCACTGCAGAGGATAAAAGAAAAAAAATTCTCATGTCAAGATGAATATTTGGGATTTTTTACTGAATTATTATGTTTATACCACTGTACTAGGCAGTCTGATATTCTATATTTATAGGTGAGTTTGTTTTTTTATGATCTATATATTATGTTTTTATGTCCGGTAAGCTTAACAAGTAAATCAATAAATAGGATAAGATCAAAATAAGTAAAATACAGCTCTAAATACATCATTAACAAAAGTATTTTTCCTCAAAAATGAAAAGTTTCTGACTTATTTTTTTTAAGCACTTTAAAAGTCGAGCTAATGTTAGATATAATGTAAAACCAATGAGATCTTTATGTTATGGTATACCCCTTACTAACGTTAAGGAAAAAATAAGATTGCTGTATAATGTGCGCAAAATAAAAAACGGACCGCCCTTAATAACTTTTGATCTAATGATCGGATCTTCATGTTCTAGGACTCATTCTTAATGTTTGAAGGGGTTGACCTTAAGATTTAAACGCTAAAATATAAATATCATATACATATGTATGATATTTATATTTAGATGTTAAGAATTTAGGACTTAACTTTTTAAGTAACGATTTAAAAGTTAAAATATTCCTAACACCAGAATTTTTTTTTCTTCCATACTACAGTACAATTTGGCATCTATGTGGATTATTCGGTTTCAAGGCTGTTTTTCGAAGTTTCTGTCATAATATGAAATTATTATTTTTTGTGTGAATAATATGCTATTTTCATAACTGTTGTGAATGTTACAAATGTTATTCATGACTTAAGTTTAGCTTATCTAAGGCCATCGCTGTCCATGCTTATTCAGAAATTGGCGCAAAGCGTCACTTTGGAGGAATTGAACAATTTTGCGGAATTGAAAAGCCTTTGTGGTCTAATTTTTTAATATTTAAAAACTTCCTCCAATGCTGCATCATCTGGGCTCATAAAAAACTGAGCAAAAGCTGGGAATTAGGCAGTAATTTTGATAATTTTCATCTAAGTTGAAAAATGCAGCCAAAAATTGGCAATTTTTAAAAAAGTTTAATAACTTTTAAAATATTTAAGTTATTTATCCATTGTTCAGCCCAAATAATTCTTCACGTCATGATGAAGTACTTAATTTAAAATCATAACATTTTTTCGAGTGTTAAGCACTTAAACTATAGCTTTTTTTTTATTTTCCTTGGCGACAGAATTTCGAAAAACAACGTTAAGATCAACCAATGCTTGTCTTTGAACCTAATTAATTCTAAAATTGATTCACAGATATATAACCAAGAATCATACCTTTTGGGAGGAAAGAAATGTACCTTTTATAAAACCAGTCCCATTCTTTGGATCCCTGTGGTACAACCTAAAAAAGGTAAGTGATTTTCATAGTTTAAAAAAAAACCANTTTGCGGTGCTCGCCACTCTCACCAGTCTTACCGCCAGCTTGGCGATTTAAGATCTTCAGGTAAAAGCAACCCTGTGATCCTAGTGATATATATTCTGTCCTTCAGAGGAAGAACAGCCACTTACCTTTTCAACTTTTTCACTAGCTAGCTTGGTCGCAGGACGACCCATAATGTTTAATTTAGTTTATGTTATATTGATGTTTGTGTTCATGAAATAAATAGGCTTTAAGAGAAACCCGCATTTCGTACTCACTTCAGACTCATTCTTAATGTTTGAAGAGGGTGACCTCAAATATGCTAATTAATTAACGCAGACGATATTTTAAGATACGAAATCAGGCACATCTCTGAATAAGCATACCCTTTTTTCGACTGTCTCAGATTTTTGACCTACAAGATATAACCACAATCAGGAAAATATGGTTCCAAAAGTTTGGTCAGAAAAGCGCTCCGAAGTTTTGATCCCTTAATGTTAACTTTAGTTTTTGCGTATTTCGTTATAGCTCGAAAACTTTTCAGTAGAATTGAAAAAAATTCGGCCACAATTATAAAATTTATTAATCCAATAATGATTGCAGGAAAAAAATAACCTTTATTAAATATTTAATTTTTTCTATTATTTAATTTAATAATGGTCGAAAAGTTTTTGAATTGTAAGGTAGACAATTTTTTGCATCATTTTAAAGAATATAATTTTAAAAGGCAAACTGCAAAATTTGAGCAAAATCGGTCGAATAGTTCCTGAGAAACTGAATTTCAGGAAAGTCAGATATTTAAAATTCGATTTCACAGGAACTATTCGACTGCTTTTGCTCAAATTTTGTATTTTGCCTTGTAAAATTATATTCTTTAAAATGATGTAAAAGTTGTATACTTAACAAATTTTTTTTACTAATATTAAATAGAATAATAAATATTTAATAAAGGTTATTTTCTGCTTGAAATTATCTTTGGAAAAACGAATTTTATATTTGTGTGCAAAAACTTTCAATTTGCTTAAAACATTTTTGAGATAAGTTGAAATATCCAAAAAGTAAAGTTATTATTAAGGGGACCTAACTTAAGACGGATTTCCTGACCGAAGTATTGGGACCTTATATTTCAGATTACGGCTACCCCCTATATTTTGGAGGTCAAAAATCTGTCCGTCAAAAACAAATCCGTCGAAAAAAACGGTATGTTCATTCAGAGAAAGTAAGTTTTTGACAGCTTTCGTATCTTAAATATAGTCTGCACTAATTTGTTATTATGAAAAACGTTATAATATAAGTATGTTTGAGTTATAGAAAGTAAAATAATTGAAGACACAACTTTTTAAATTAAGATTTAAACGTTAAAATATAAGTATCATATACATATGTATGATCCATAGAAATTAAAGTAATTTAGGATTTAACTTTTTAAGTAATGATTTAAAAGTTAAAATATAACTGTTCCTAACACCAGAAATTTTTTTTCTTCCATACTACAGTACAATTTGGGATCTATTTGGATTATTCGGTTTTAAGGCTGTTTTTCGAAGCCTCTGTCATAATATGAAATTATTCTTTTTCTTTTTTGTGTGAATAATATGCAATTTTCATAACTGTTGTGAATTTGCAAATGTTACTCATGACTTAAGTTTAGCTTATCTAAGGCCATCGCTGTCTATGCTTATTCAGAAATTGGTGCAAAGCGTCAATATGGAGGAATTGAACAGTTTTGTGGAATTGAAAAGCATTTGTGGTCTAATTTTTTAATATTTAAAAACTTCCTCCAATGCTGCATCATCTGGGGTCATAAAAAAACTGAGCAAAAACTGGTAATCAGGCAGTGATTTTGATAATTTTCAGCTAGGTGGAAAAATGCCGCCAAAAATTGGCGATTTTTAAAAAAGTTTAATAATTTCTAAAATATTTAAGTTATTTATCCGTTGTTCAGCCCAGATAATTCTTCACGGCAAGATGAAATACTTAGTTTAAAATCATAGCATTTTTTCGAGTGTTAGGCACTTAAAATGTGATTTTTTTTATTTCCCTTGGCGACAGAGCTTCGAAAAACAACGTTAAGATCAACCAATGCTTGTCTCTGAACATAATTAATTCTAAAATTGATTCACAGATATATTACCAAGAATCATACCTTTTGGGAGGAAAGAAATGTACCTTTTATAAAACCAGTCCCATTCTTTGGATCCCTGTGGTACAACCTAAAAAAGGTAAGTGATTTTCATAGTTTAAAAAAAAACAGACTTCGAATAATGGTTGATATTAAACATAGAAGATAATTTTTAAAAAGGAAACCTTTAAACACGAGACTTGGAATTTTGTATTATCATTTCTCATATCCTTAAACTTACCTACAAAACAATATTTTTCTGACACAGGTTAATCATAAAACCCTCCAACGTAAATTTTACATAAAAATATTTGTTGCTGTTGTCGTAGACCATTAAGGCAAGAGGTGCGAATGCTCTTGTTTTCCAGTGGTGCCATCTATGGCCAAGAATTTCAACTTTTGGTACACCCATACGTCACACCCGTTTATAGGGTGGATCCATTCATTCCCGTAATTTTAACCTGAACCAGAGAGCGATTCATCTCCAATTCAGTACCCCCAGAGGTATAATTTTTCATGCGAGGACCTGGCGACTCAATAGATTTAACGTGCACCAGTCACCATTTACTACACGGAGAGTCTTCTGCTGACTGGATTTGAACTCCCGTTCTCACGAACGTGAGACCAGCGCCCTGCCAACCAGGATATCCCGGACTAGATACAAATATTTAACAAGAGCAAAACCGTGCACTTAAATATTTGTTATTTGCAAAGAACTAATTTAACAATTTTGGTTTGCTCGGCTTTTGAAATTGTAACCTCATAAAAATGAAACTATATTTAAGGAAATATATTTCCCTACCTATCTTGGAAAGCCGAACTTTTAATTGATCAAACAAATGATGTATACTAGTGGGCTGCGCCCCCTGCTCGCTAACGCTTGCCAACCCCCGAAAATTGCTACGCAGTCTTATATGGTTTGCAAAGCAAACCAAGATCGCTTCGCTCGCTACTAACTTAGGTACATTGCAAATACACAAAATTCTAAGAATTCAAAACAATCATTCAAATCCATACAACAGCTTTTTTTTACAAAAAAAATTACATCTGTTTAGTAAATACTAAGTCATTAAAATAAATTTGAATTAAAAAAAATGACATGTAATTCGTTAAACCTATTAGAAATGCGCTATAGTATAAAATCTTAAAGCGTAACAGCACGACTGAGACTCATTTTTCAATGAATAACTAATAACAATAAGACAAATAAATTCGTGATATAAATCAAAGATCGTCAAATAAATTCACAATACATAAATTCGTGAAAAAAAGCGCTTTCGACAAAATACTAAAATAGAGATCTATCGACAAAGACTACTCACTTCTGCCTAGCTTAATGTTATTTCAGTTTCCGTTTTTAAAAGAGCTTTATGTTGAGCCAGTTTTTGGCATGTGACATTTTTAGCGGAAATCATTGGTCGATTTTCTAGTGTTGCCATTCGGGGAGTTGTAATGAGGCTTTTTTTTGTCACCGTGTAAGAGAAATATATATATATATAGATGTAAATTGTTCTTGATTAATTATTGAAATTTTTTTGCTCTAATTTTCATTGTTTACATTCGTACAAGTTATTGAGGTCTAAGGAGAATTGAGGCTTGCAGAAAATCTTTTTATAGATCTTATGCGGTAATAATAATAAAAAATATAACAACATAATATTTTTTATTATTTTTATCTATCCCTAACTGTACTAAAAGCTCATTTTCTTGTAACATTTTTCCTATTAATAAAAACTGCAAAATAAAGTAAAATAATACTTTAACAGTTCAGGTTTAGCCTAAATGTGATTTCAAAGGACTATATATTTACTAGTGATTCACGGTACGCATCATTTACAGTGATGCATACACTCATCAAATTTCTGTTACATATTGAGCGGTTTTCGGGAAAACTCCGTACTTCAGTCTCGTGTCGCACTAAGGGTACCGTACTGAGGGTACTAAGTCATTAGGAATAGAGGTCGTGGGTTAATAGTTTTGTCTTTATCTTGGCATAAATTGGCGAGAATAAAAAAGTCGGCACCTTCGTTCCTCCATTGCACCCACATAAGCCTACACACATTATCGCGAACTGAAAAGATTGAAATTAATAGTACTTTTTTTTTTTTTTTTTGAACTGATAATTCCGATTCTGAAATAAGAATAACCGATTCAAAGCGTGACAAGCCCGCCATAGACTTTACTTGGTCAGATCAAAATGGAGGAGTTTTCTTGGAGTAACAATTTCTTCCCGGTAACCATGACTGGTGCAGTCGATCCGCCTCTCTCAAATATTAGTACGCCATGGCATCCACATCAGAAACGTGCTCTCGTAGCAGAAGACAGCCCCAGACTTTAAGTCTGGAGGAGTTTTCCTCAAAGCCGCACAGTGCTACCAATGTTTGATGTTCTACCACTGGTCACTGGGAACACTTCCTAAACAGTCATTGAGTTTACACCTTTCTCAACAGAGAACTACTATATTGCTAAATGGGGAACCCTAGCGTTCTTGGAGTTCCTTTGTGGCTACGATCCCCTAGATTGCTAGATCAGAGAATACAGAAGTGAGAAAAATATTGCTTGTGTAAAATAAAATTATGCGTGTAAGTACACACCCGAAAATGCGGCAAAGCGAGGCATCCCAGGCAGGAAGTTACTCTATGCTTTGCTTCTCATTAACAAAACCAGACAAAAACGTTCTTTCTCAGAATTAAAATAACTTTTTTCCCCCTGGATTCGGATTTCTGACCCCCAAAATACAGAGGGTAGTAGTAACCTGGGAAATAGAATCGAAATATTTTTGGTCAGGATATCTGTTCAAAGTTTGAATCCCTTAATGCTATTTCTACTTTTAGCATATTTCACAGTATCTCGAGAACTTTTTAAGCGAATTTAAGAAAAATTTTCACACAATTATATAATTTCTTTTTCCAAAGGCAATTGTATTCAATAAATAACGCTTTGTAAATATTTTATTTTATTAAATAATTGTAAAAAAATGTTGAATTGTAAGATATAAAATTTTTTACATCATTTTCAGGAATGTAATTTTGCATGTCAAAATACAAAATTTAACCAAAATCGGTCGAATAGTTTCATATAAATCGAATTTTAAAAATAAAATTTTTTGATCCCGTCCTTAAGATTAACGTGAAGATCCGATCATTAAATCAAAAGTTATTCCGGGTGTTCCGTTTTTATTTTTATTTTATGCACTGTACCTAACAACCTACCTACAACAACGCTGAAAGAAAGCATCATTGCTGCTGTTGCGGGCATTCTTTGAAACTGAATATTGAGCGTATGAACTAACTAGATCACCATTAGAATGTGCGAATGTAATTAGTACATTGTAAATGTAATTGTAGTACATTAAAATTGTAGTACATTAAAATTAGTACATTGTAATGTAAATGAGTATATTGATCACTTATAATGTGTACCAGAAGAGTTACTGCATATTTCCGTGTAGTACACCGAAATCTTGCCAATAAACGTTTCTTCAAAATCCAATTGTTTGTTCAAAATTTAAGCTTTTTCTTATATGATATTAATTTTATGCATTAGTAATCTCACATATTTTTTTATGGGAATTACACATGCTTCTGTTTTACTTTTTATAGAATTTAGAAGACTTGGATCTTGAAAGATATCAAAAGATAGGCAGAATATATGGGTATGTATGAACATTTGATTAAAATAAAAAATAAACTGAAATTCTTTATAATCTTTTAAAAATGTAATACTTCAGAATTATATATTGCATCAAAGACCGAAGAACAAGGATACATTTACTTTTGCGTTCTTGGGAAGATACATGTATTTAAGTAAATGATAAGGCGCTTCTTCCAAAATTCATTAATTTGAAATTATGTCTTTTAATAAACAATCTGCAATGCTTCTAATTGTTGGGAATTCATAACCCCCGATTTTTCTCTTTTTAGGGAATCTTATCATCAAAGTCTTCAGATAGTTTACTTTTAAATCTTAGGTTGCGTCTATTTTCGCTACATATTATATCTTAGGTCTTAAATATTTTATTGTCAGAATAAAGATGAATTATAAAATCATGATTATGAAAAAATATTTATTAATAGTAAGTCTACTGCTATTAAACTTCTCCAGGTTTCAATGTTAGTGAAAACGATAAATTTGTCACTGAACTTAAACATAAACTCTCTAGCATTTTTTCATCATTATTTATTAAATAAATTTTATATTATAAATTTTTTTAAAATTTGAGACTTTTTTTTTCAAAAAAGAGTATATTATTTTTATTAATTTTTATTTTGCAGATACTATGAATTGACGAAACCATGCATGATAGTAGCTGAACCGGAAGCAATCCGTGATATTTTTGTGAAGGACTTTCAAATATTTCCAAATCGTAGAGTAAGTATCATTTATGCATCGCTATCAAAAAATAAATGAAACTAAGTCATGATAATTACGTAATTATAATAGTAATAAGAACGTACTTAAAAAAATGAAACAGCATGCAGGAGACAATCCAAATTTCTAAAATAACGAGGTAATAAATCAGTAATAGTAAAATATTTAAATTAGGAATAATAAGAGGAAGAATAAAGAAATGTGATAATGTAAGTAGAGATAACTGAAATGCAATAATAATAAGTTATGTAAATAAGGTACCAACGTATATAACATAATGAGCAATGCAAAATACCAAGTACAATATTCACAAAGCAAAACGACGCGAATAAAGCACAAATTAAGATACAAAAATGGATAATTCGATTCTTTAAAATCGGACCTTCCTCAGTGCCTAGTCACAAAATGACAGTAGAAAAGTAACGAGACAAATACGTTGCAAAAAAAAATGGTATGAGGTGCGAGGGAGATTCGCGCGAGCCCCAATGTGCATTGTGTTGAAATTAAATTCGAATAAATTTCTAAATACTCACCAAAACTAAATTGTTAGAAATTTTTGAAATGTGGAATGATATTCAGAAATTAAGGTTAGTCCTCGCAGAACAAAGTTGAATGATTTTAGCAGAAGAAAACTCATTTCTGTGATAAGAATTCCAATTTTGTAGCATAAATTCCAGCGATGGACAAACGTTTGGAAGTATGTTTCTAGATCTTTCAGTCGGAATTAAATCGTTACTAAAAAAATTGATAATATCCTAGCTATTAATATCAACCATAAGGCTTATGGCAATTTAGTTTGTTTACATGGGAACAATCGACTTTAACTAATATTTATTCAAAATCTTAGCAAATTTGGAGGAGAGATTGGTTTTTCCGATAATAAAGTAAAACAATCAGATTTTACAAACCGGAGAATTTGAAGGATTGCTTGATTTTTATTCTATTGATGGCATCAATAATAATAGAAGTAAAACTCACGATGAATAGAGAGAACTTTCGGCTTAGATCATTGAGGAGATTACTCTTAGAGCAAATTTCGGATGCATATTAAGGAAAATTTTACAGTGGCCTAGGCCTATAGGCCCATTCGCCGAATACAATGGAACATCAATTTTTTAATTTAACAGCAAGTATATAGAATTAAAATGTCAAAAATTTTACGTGAACAACGATGGCAACAAGCCTCGAAAAAATCGGATGCATGTTAAAACAAGCGTGCATCTTTAAGTTAGAGGGAATAGGATAAAGGATTATGAGAGAAAGTGAAACTAAAAAATGGCTTCTCTATTAACAGTAGTGAGAAATTCATCATCATTAAGAGTTATTTAAGAAAGTCTAATAAAGGTAAACACTCTCTGGTTCTCTCATTCAGATGCGAATGGATTGCAAGAATCTGTATCATTCATAATATTGAGAGCTTGATCAATGTCAGCTATGTCTATCGCTGTGTCACAATTGTCAACATATCGGTTATAAAAAGGAAACTAGTAAATTACAGAATTTGATTCCGAGTCGTACATATGTTACCGTAAATGATCGAAATCAAGAGAATGTCGACTTTCACAGGTGAATGTCAACAATCACATAGTCGCTTTGGTGAATGTCCGAAATATTTGTTATATCCAATTTGATATTAATTTATTCGTTGATATTCTTATATTTATTCGATATTTTAATATCTGCTGAGGATAGGTTAGGAGAAACATCAGTGTCCGGAGTACCGGGCAAATGTATACAGGGCAGGCAATTATAATAGTTTTTACGTCAGATCTTACTTTATACAGCTCATATTGGTCTTGACAGAGCAACCTTAACTATAACATTTATTAATCTTTAACTATATGTGCATTTATTATTATTTATTTATTCTTGCAAATGTCCTTTTCAAAGGAGCCCTTCGTACTATATGCAAAAGCGTTCATAGATGCAACACATCAATTTAACATTTCAGTTATTCGACATGGGAGATGATGTGCTTAACAAGATGATGACTGCTTTACAAGGCGAAGATTGGAAGAGAGTTCGAGCCATTGTCTCCCCCACATTTTCTACGGGAAAACTTAAGAGGGTAAGCATTCTAAAATAACTCCCTGTGTTCAGAATATTAATTTAAACAATTAATTAATTATTTTAATTAGCACAATGGTGCTATTTTATTTACATAATTGTGTACTCCCTTCTTTAGAGGATATAATTAAATAAGTTCTAGACTAACTTTAAGCTAAAAAACTTAAACGTAAATGAATTGATCATGCTCTACGTAAATCTGAAACATTAAAAGTAAAGCAAGTTTTTCATTGGAACCCTCTGGGCAACAGAAAAATAGGAAGACCTGTTTGCCTAAGATAGGTACTCTGCCAGACATTCGTCTGGAGCTGTGGCGGTGACTATGGTAACGAGGTATGATTATTTCAAGAAGGGGTGCTGGCTCCCTCTTTAGGACTGGTTTCGGCGAGAGAAGATACCTCTTTCATCGAAGCTACCCTCCCTAAAGTGCCCTATTCTTGTTTCCATAGCACCAGACTGCCGCTGACTTAGTGGCGGTCAGAGTACCTATCTTAGACAAATAGTAAAAATACTCGGAGCATGACGATTGTAAACGAATTGAAAATAATAGGAAAAACATGGAGAGAGGCAAAATATGTGGCTACAAATAGAGTGAGATGAAAAACTATGATAGAAGCCCTATGCTCCAATTCGGAGTGAAGAGGAATTTGTATGTATGTATGTTAACCTTAACATGTATGTATGTTATCTGAAGGGTAACAGCTATCGAAGAAAAAAAACATCTGTTAACCTTGAGCTCCCATTTTTTTTTCTTTGAAGGGTGACAGTTATCGAAGAAAAAAAATATTTGTTAACCTTGCGCTCCCATTGGTATATATAACCTTGAGCTCCCATTTATTTATCTGAAGGGTGACAGTGATAGAAGAAAAAAAAATTTAAAAATGGTAACAAAATTGGATTAATGCAACAAACTAGTTTTTGTTACAAATTTCAATTCCATACATCTTACCACTAAATGTACTTCAGTCATTTTTCGTTTGAAATAAGCAGTAATGAATAAAACAAAGCATTGTTATCTGATCTAAAAATAAAATGATTGCCAAATAATATGGATCTTTTCTTTAAAAGCCTCGTTGTCATCTTATAGATCTAAAATGGGTTGATAAAATAAATTTATGCAGAAGTTGTTTGCAAGTTTAGACCTAGGAGGTAATTTATTTTCGTAGCACTAGAGCTGCACAATGGGCTGAGCTAGTGTCGACGGGCTGGGAAACATCCTTGAAGATGATCCGAAGACATGCCATCGCAATTTTGATCCTCTGCAGAAGTGATGGCCCCCCTTCTTTGATAGCCCGATGACCTGTGTGTGAAGTCGAGCACTTTATGGTAGAACAGCTTAACGAGGACGAATACCGCGCACCCTCGTTCCCTAGCAGACTGATCAAAGAAGTGGTCACCCATCCGCGTACTGACCACAGCCTTTAAATCTAGGAAGAGGACGCGATGCGATACATTATTTTATTCAGAATTGCTACACCCTAGAAAGTATCACTAAATTTTCTCAAGGGTACCGAAATGTTTAAATTTAGCTTTTATTTGAGTTTCACAAAAAATTCCCCAAACTTTGTTTTTATTTATTGTTTTACATGGATGAACATTACATTACATTGATGAACATTGATCTATATTGGTGGTACGGCCGTACCGCTCGGACAGGGTGACTTCGCATTCACCAATTTTATGAATTATATTTACTGGTAAATATAATTCATAAAATATTATTTATGAATTATATTTACAGTGGTCTGAGGGAAATATTAAAGTGGTTGTAAACTGATCATCAAAACAAGTGGAAATATCTCTGATTATGCAAACACTTAAATTTAGATAAATTTCATTCCATGATCAATCAGCAAAAATGTCAAATTTCAATGTATGACCAAATGACTTGATAGTCCGGAACTTTTCATGATAAATTTAAAAAAAATAAAACATGTTTCATTATAGAAATTTTATTTCACATCACTATTTTAAGAAACTACTAGGCCTCTGTAATTATCTACTTAATTTACCTTATTTTATCTTAACCTTATTTTATTTATTTATATATTTTATCTTAACCTTATTTTAGGTTCTCAGTATTTTTCAAGACTGTGCAAAAACGCTGATTCAGAGTTTTTCAAAATCAGCAGAATTAAACGCTCCGATAGATGTTTTAAAGTAAGTGGTAACTATTTAATCATTTGCTGTAACTAGTAGGTTATAGTTACTAAAATGAAATGCATATAAGAGAATTTTCGCAATTCAATGGATCATCCCGCCAGTTTTCAAATAACAGCTCATTAACCATTTTATAACTTTATTAACTTTAGAGTGCATTTCGTCAACACAAGCATATGTTCACTTCAGTTTAGAGCGTAATAGAAAATGCCAAGCAAGCATAATTAAAAACTCGTCTCTGAACTTAAAAAAAAATCTTTTATTAAGCAAGAAATTAAATAACTTGAATTAAACAAAGCATATCTTTCTGGAAATTACTACCTAACACAGCTCCATACACTCATTTACAAATCTAATCTCGATCTCTCTTATATAGACAAGCATACATCGAATATCCAATTCTAGTTATGCAAAGTGATTCAGAACCGCGGTTCCAATTTTGGAGAGGAAGCAAGGCCCATCTTTCGGATTGAGAATCGCATGGCCAGAAATGTTATCATACGTATCTAGGGGCACAATCCAAACTGTTCAAGCTCATTAGCTGTTACTTATCTAAGTTATCTTAATTTTATGTTAAAAATTATATCCAAATACATCTAGACCTGAAATAGGATCATACCTGTTTCATCCCAATTTACAAATTTTAAAATCAGATTTGCAAGCTCTGCAAATTAGTTGAAAAAACAATACACCACGATATAACGGCTAAATCAGGGTTTATTGCCTGTCATTTTCCACAATAGAAACAGAAAAATTTTAATGTTCTTGATGAATAAAATAAAGGTTCAAACGTACATGAACAGTTAATTCATAATAGGGAAGAACCCTAGCAGCTACTGTGACAGTTTCGGCAATGGGTAGCTACGCAATTTTCAATCCTTATCATTCTCCCTACCTAGTGGTCGGGTAACCCTAAATTTTCTTTATAGTTAACTACAACTACAATAAAGTAGTTGCAGTTAATTACAACTACAACTACTTTCTTTTAAATGCAGCGACTACAAACTACATTCAAAATGTAGTCACTACTTCGCTACTTTTAGAAGACAAACTTAACTGGAGTGCTTAATTTTCACCAATATACAAAATGATTTTGAATAAAAAATTGGATTGGTTAAATTTGAGGAGATATTATGAAGTTTTAATTCATATTTATATGAAATAGTTTTTTATTTTATTCTGAAACACTTTTTACGAAATTTGTTCTTCAAACTTTCAAACTCTATGTTTCTCTAGACAGTGATTTAAGAATTGCTAGGAAACTATCAAATATTTGTGGTTTAAGAGATCAATGCTTTTTTATATCCTCCAAGAAATAAAGTACCGTTCTAAAAACACAAAACGGACCACCCTGAATAACTTTTGATTGAATAATCGGATCTTCACGTTCTAGGACTCAATCATAATGGTTTGAGGGGGTGACCGCAAATATGCTAATTAATGAAGAGGATATTTTAAGCAACGAAATTAGACACAAAAGCGTACTTTATAGTTCCTGTGAAATCGAATTAAGAGAGTCAGATATTCAAAATTCGATTTCTCAGGATTCCTGAGAAAGGAACATCTCGACCGATTTCGCGCCGATTTTTTCGAGCATCAGACGTAGATCGGCGAAAGAGGCATTCTCATTGCGTACGTTGACAAGCCCGCGGAACATTTGCACCAATCAGATTCGACATTTTCTTTTGTGTTTAAACTTTGTTTCTTTATTTAACTATCGTTAAGAGTAGTTGCCAGGAATCGCTACAAACTACCGTTTTTTTGCATCACACTACTCACTGCATTACTTCTTTTAAAAAGTAGCGCGCTATACTACAGGCAACGGTAAAACCGATCACTGACCTCATCTCCTCTGCACTGAATCACTCTGTATGTGCATGATAGGTAGTACGGTGAGAACATCTTGTGCACACACTTATAAGCAAATATTTTCTAAAGTTATTCTATATGTTTAGAGTAACAAACCACCATTTTCTTTCAGATTTTATGGCGCTTTTACGATGGATATTATAGCTAGTTCAGCTTTTTCAACCAAGATTGATGCCAACAACGATCCCGATAACGTATTCATACAAAGAGCAAAACCAATATTTAATCAGGATTTCGGCATTCACATGCTACTTTTCTGTAAGCAATGTTCCTTTTTTTTTTGCATTTCGATGGTTTTAGTTCAACTTTTAGCTATCTTGTCCCACTTTAATTTGCAAATAACTTTCAAAATTTTATAGTTGAAAATATTTCACATAATTTATTATTATAGTAAAAAGAAAAAATACGAATTATATCAATTACGAGCATGGTAACCAATCCGGAATTTCCAGTTCCTCACAATATTTAGAGTAGTATTAGAAAATAAATTATGGTGAGCGTTTTTTTTTTTTTTTTTAAATTTAGCCATTGCTTAAAAAGTATAACCGAGTTATTATTATATTATTTTTATATCTTGGATGTTGTGTAATCAATATCCTTAATATGTTCAGCTGATTCAAAACAACGAATATATATGTAGGGAATAAAGGCTAGTACCCAATAGATACCCGTTCGTAGGGTAAGCCACATTCACACCGAACAGAGGACAACACACAGAGAGAAATATCCATGCCCTGACCAGGATTCAAACCCTCAGGCATTGACTTCGCAGGCACGCCACTTGGTCGGCTCAATCGATATGCGATCCAGGGTTCGTGCAGTACTTAAAATTTTTAAAAATTGGTATAAAAATAGATGTATCTCAGTAGATTTGTATCACTTTAGAAAAAAAATATATATAGTTGTGAAATACGCTTATGGAAAGTGAAAGCTAATAAAAAGAAACGTTTGTCCTTTTTATTATAATTTATTAATTTTTATTACAATAACACCACATTTTAAATTTTACTAGAATCGTACGAACACTGAGATTGTTTCATACAGAATTTTGTTTTTCGGAATTTTGATACAGTTCCCTAACAACGGTAGGCTTGTTTATTCGATATTATTTTTAAAAAAATTTATATTGCTTTAAATTTATTCATATACTAGGGCAGCGTTTTTCAATTTTTTTCGGCTGCTAAACCCCAAATAATCTACTTTCTTCAGGCAGAAACCCGTTTTTATAAATGAAGTTTATTAAGGTAATTGTGAACATTACAACCCATAAAAGACTATTTTTAAGATATTTAATTGGAGGAAGGAAGATTTTTCCCCGTTTTATCATCCATAATTTTAAATTAGGTTTTATGCCCGACAGTTAAATCTGCAGTCCTTATTATAAATTAATTGCATCTAGTCTATTTCTAATTTATTGCATCTTGCCTATTTCTAATTTATTGCATCTAGTCTATTATTCATTTTATTGCATCTAGTCTATTATTCATTTTATTGCATCTAGTCTAGTTATAAATTTGTTTTTTGGTGTGTATGCATTAGCCGAGTTATGATATACTTCGAATTAAAAACTTAAAAGAATAAATAAATGTTGAATAATAAATGTTGTTGAAAGAATAAATGTTGAAAATGGTTATTAAGAAAACATATTTTTTAAAGAATATAGTTATTTTATTTTGTTTTGGAAAACGCTATATATCAATGCGTGAAATAACAATTCAATATTTTATAAATGCTTGTTCTTTCATAATTTGTTCAATATATTGTTATTAGAAATATTACATTTTCTTTTTGAAAAAAAAATGCCATTTTAATTTCATTGGCATTTTATTTGAAATAATTTCATAAATTTAAAGATTAAATAAATTATGGATTATATATTAGATCTGAATATAATGAGAGGTTTCAAATATTATTACTAGTTATAATAAGTACTAAGAGGCGGAAACCCTTTAACCCTAGGGTTAAAGAGTCTCCTACGGAGCCCTAGGGTTCATCATGAAGTTCACCGCTGTATTAGGGTAGCCCCTTTCGTGAAAAATTTAAAGACTAATAGACTAATAGAAGAAGTCGGGGAAACAAAATGTTTTAAAATAATTGCTATCGATTAAAAATATTTGTAAATTTAAAGTTTATGTTAAATGTGACCTACTGAATGCTTAAAATTGAAGCCCATAAAACTTACGATAACCACATAAAACAATTGCCACCACTTTTTAAATTTTTCTAAACTATAGCCACCCTGTATGCAGCATAAAATTAAATCCGTTTTATTTGGTCCTTAACTGTAACTTTATCAAAGTCTTTTTCTCATTGCAACGGGATTTTTAAATTTTATGCAGCAAACTGAAAACTCCCTTTGAGAATTTATTTAATATAAAACACTTACAAAATTGATTCTTTCTGTTAATAACTTTTAACTTTGGAAAAGATATCACAATAATGGAAGTCTTTTATTTATTATTTATAGTTATGTTTCCAAAACTCATGAAAAAACTTGGTTCCAGTGTCTTTCCAAGAGACTCTATGCAATTCTTCAAAAAAATAACTCTAGAAATTGTGAAGCAAAGGAAACAGACAGGACAGGTTAACTCACCTTTTTCTATTTCCTTATCTTAGATGTTTATACAAATCTTAATTATTCTGAATTTCGAAATGCGCCAAATAAAAACGTTTAGCTCCGAATATTTTTGTGTGGATTTTTACGCAAAACAAAGAATACAGCATACCGAATAACTTATTTGTACCTTATAATCAGATTTTTTAACGAAACAAAGAATACGGCTCATCAGATAACTCTGTGCTTAATGGCCGGGTTTTCACTCAAAGCGAACAATGCAGCAATCCAAATAACTTTTAATCTTGACATTCAAAAGATGCATTTGAGCTATTTCCAAAATCATACGCGATTCAATATTGTTAAATTTGGAGGTTGGTTAAACAATGCCAATTTGATTTGGTCAAAGGACTAATCTTGTCCAACAACTGATGGGGATTGAAGCACTCTGCATTGTTTAAATGCACGGTAAATGTTCGGCTCAGAACTTTTTGATGATTACGTATCCTGGTACGGGAAACTCCTTGATGCCGAAAGAGTTGTGTTAGAGAGATTAATAAATCGATCCAATATATTTAGATATTATTATAACAAATTTGTTGTTGTAGTTTATTTGAGTCGCACTACAGCTGCTCAATGTGCTATTGTCGACGGTCTGGGAAACATCCCTGAGGATGATCCGACGACATGCCATCACAATTTTGATCCTCTGCAGAGGGGATGGCACCCCCGCTTCGGTAACCCGACGACCTGCAAGCGAAGTCGTGCACTTTACGGTAGAACAGTTCAACGAGGACCCATACCGCACACCCTCGGCTCCCACGCAGACTGATCCAAGTAGTCACCCACCCTTACACTGACCGCATCCAGTGATGCTTAACTTCGGTGATCTGCTGGGAAGAAACGTGTCTTAAAGATCAGTCCACTGCGGAACACACTTAGTGATATTATATATACGGATTGGCCATTTTGAAGGTGTCCAGAAGATGTCCAACACTGAAGGAAAACGATCGATTGGAAGGCTCCTATCTGCCTCGGAACAACTAATGTTGCGACCTGACTTAGATCGACAGACAAGTTTGTTTTTAGGGAAAATACTTATTGGTCACTGACTTTATTAACATATTTGCACAAAGATTTATTGGAGGGTCAAAACTCTACATTATTGCGAGCATTATAGGTCACCAGTCATCACCCATTATGTTGTCTAATCAGGGGTGCCACTCTAAAAAAATTTCAAGACTGAACTCATTTTTTGACCAAATAATACTGTCTAGCGTTGTTTACCAAACGTTTAGAAATTTATAGCACACTGACACCAAAATTTACCTTTCCTTGATATTAGCCTACATATTAAATCAATCATTTGATTATTTTTTCTAATTTTTTATTTTATGTTTTTTTATCAAACAAAACATAAATAGCAGCCAACCTTGAAAATTTTTAACAACTATTTACTGAACAATCTGAAACCATTCGTATCCCTGTTTTTCACTTCACCATTACTTATTTTTTGCTCTAGCACTATAATTTCTTTCTTTCTTAAAAAAATAATCTTGATTTAACTTTGACCAGCATGACGATGGGTTAGGGTGGAGGAAGCAAACTAGAGCAGACTTAGATTCATTAATAGTACAAAATTTAATTATACAAGTAGATAAAATTCAGTCAATCCCATTTGTCAAGACTTTAAAGAATGAGATTTAGTGAAGCTGACAAAAAGAAGATAAATTAAAGTCCTGACATCAATACCATATCATATGTTTTCATTAAGATACAATATATTTTTATTTCGACAAAAAAAAAATTAAAAAATTTCTAATGAAAAAGAAAAGAAACATTTATTTAATTGATAGAATTTATTAGTCTATTGATTTTTCTCAAGACTGATTTCAGTCCCAAGGACTGAAGAGTGGCACCCATGTCTAATTGGTCACATTTAATTGTGATAATTTGACCTCGGAATTTTGTCTCACGTCTCTGGTATTTTGAGTATCCATGTGCTTGAACACAATTTTTTTGCTACATTGACTTTGATTGTTTTCTAAATTAAAAATTTTAAAGCTAAGAGAATTTTTATTTTTTTCATTTATTTTTTTATTATTTTTTTTTATTGTAATGTAATTCTAAGCTATATTTAATAATGTAAGATCTAATGTCTAGGCTACAACTTACTTAAATCAGTGTCTAGACTTATTAACCGTTTTAGAATTATTATTGTTTGGCACAATTATCTTAATATACTTCTATAAATTGCAGTTAAAAAAATTTGTTAAATGATTTAGAACTTATCGATCAGCACATGCATTCATGTACAGAGTGATGAAAGCGAAAATTATACTTGATAAATATTAAATTACAGTTGTAAATTCACCAAATTTGTTATGATAATATACTTTTCATTTAAAACTTTATTTTAAAAAATTATTGCTTAATTAATTAAAAGAATTATTTATGTACACTAATAGATCTTAATAGAATCACAAGGGAAATATTTGCACGTGGAAGGGCGGGGGGCACAAGCGTAGACGAATATTCACATATTTTAACATATGCTTTTAGCCCCCTTTTATATTTATAAAAAAATAAATTTCTTTAGTGGAAATAATTTTAGGATTTGTATTTAAAGTTTAATTTTGTGTGTTATTTTAAATTCTGCAGTTAAAAGGTTTATTTTATTTCATTTAGAGACCATGAAATAAAACAAATATGTTTTCTAGAAAAGAAATGATTTTCTGCAACTATTGATGGATTCGGCCGATGAGGTATCTAAAGAAGAAGACGTCGAGAAGACATCAGATGACATAACTCACAATTACGGAGACGAATCAGAGAATCGTTCATTTTTCAAAAATATTTCAACAAAAAGTGAGTTCGTGAATATTCTATATTCTCATATTTTTTGATGTAATAAAACCCAAACATATATTTTTAGATTATTAATAAATATATTTCTCTGTGTTTCATAAAAAGATAAATTGTTTTCTTACTGATTTGTTCAGTGCGCAAAAAAATAAAGAAGACCATGCTGAATAACTTTTGATCTAATGATCGATCTTCACGGTCTAAGATTCGATCTTAATGGTGATCTCAAATGTGCTAATTAATTAGTGCAGATGATATTTAAAGTTACAAAAACAGAATAAAAAGGTACTTTCTCAGATTCGGATTTCTGAGCCCCCCAATAAATAGGGAGTAACCGAGATCTGCCGAATAGGGTCTCAATAATTTGTTCAAGAGAACAGTTCAACGTTTGGACCCTTTATAGTTAATTTTATTTTTTGCACATTTCCCCATATCAGTAAATTTTAAAAAATGAACTGAAAATTTTTTACCCTAATTCTAAAATTTGTTTTGCCAAAGATAATTCCATGCAAAAAATAACATTTAGTAAACATTTATTATTATTTTATAATTTTACTTATAATAGTCTAAAATATTTTGAATGGTGTGGTGTACAAATGTTTACATCATTTTAAAGAATGCAATTATTAATGGCAAAATACATAACTGAGCGAAATCGGTCGAATAGTTCTTGAGAAATCGAATTTTAAAAATGCGATATTTTCCAAATTCAATCTCATTAGAACTATTTGATCAATTTCGCTTACATTTCTTTGTTTTGCTATTTAAAATGGCATTCTTTAAAATCAAATAAAAAAGTAAATACCTTAGATTTCAAAATATTTTCGACTGATATTATTATTAATTAATAAAATAAAAAAATAATAAATACTTAGTAAAAGTTTTATTTTGCACTATCGTTGCATAAACGAATTTTACAATTGGTGATAAGTGTTTCAGTTTCGAAATTTTTTTTCAAATTTTGTTTCTCTCAAGATGTGGTGAAATACGCAAAAAGTAAAACTAACGATAAGTGTTCCAAAAGTTGGACCGCTCACCTGACTGAACTATTGGAACCATATATTCCAAACTGCCGTTACAACCTAAATTTTGAGTAAGAAATCCCGATCCGTCGAAAAAAAGTTATGCTTATTTAGTTGAAGTACGTTTTTGCGTCTAACTTCGGAACTTAATATCACAAACTATTTGAGGTCACCTCCTCGAACTATTAAGATTGAGTCCTAAAATGTGAAGATCCGATCATCCGATCAAAAGTTATTCAAGGTCACCAGTTTTTTTTTTATTTTGCCCACTGAGCATTCCAACTGGACCAAAAAAAAAAAAAAATTCCTCGATATGGTCAAATAAGACAGATATCTTTCGCTGTAATCAGTATTACGTATTTACCAGTAGATTATTTATTTATATGATTAATTAGCGACCTTTACTAGTTGTAATAATATTTCTTTATTATTCCTGACTAATACTGTTACCTCATATTCCTATCTTATCTCCGTTGCTATTTCAATTTTAATCTTGATTCTCCTTCAAAATTAAAGCTGAATTGTTCCTTTATTATATATTATAAATAAATCGACTGATGCTTCCTGATAATGCAACCTTTTAGGATAAAAGTATTATTTTATGATAAAGATATATTTATTATTTAAAAAAAAAATATGCTAGTCTTAAACTAAGAATGAAAACGTTGTGTTATCAGTTTTCAATGCGAGGTACGTTTTTTGGCAAAGCAGCTTTAATTTTTAAAGTAATTTGTATTAATTATTTTTAACAAATATAACTGTTGTTTCTATATAGGCATAAATTTTATATAAAATTTTATATGTAGTTTTCAAGCAAAATGTGTTTAAATAGAAAAGAGTGCAAGAAACAACCTCTTTGGGTGTTTTGTTAAAATTAACAATATTTGTGGCAATAAAAATAATATTTTTTTTGTTTAGCTTTATCGATGGATGAGCTTGTAGCTCAGTGTGGCTTATTCTTTATTGCTGGTTACCACACTACTGCTGTGTCACTTGCATTCACGACTTATCATTTAGCATTAGATCAAAATACACAAGATAAGGTTTTTAGTGAAATCGAAGAAGTGCTGAGTGCAACTGATGTGAGTATTTATACACAAAATACTAGTCTAAAGAAAATTATCTTTTTTTTAAACTTTGAAGCACTCAGAAGTAAAACTCACACTTATAATGTTTCATTAATCCTTGAGCTGTATTTTATTAATTGGGTACTTACACTTCAAGAAGAAGATCACAGATGCCCACACGTGTGACGGCAGCTACAGCTGATCTTTTATAAGCAAAATGGCGTGTTAAAGTTCAGCAAATTTTCTCCGCTTAAGTTAGAATGTTAATGAACGTGAAGTTTGTTATTGCACATGGAATCTGTTGAAATATAATTCTTTCTCGTCTACATCTTTTACTTAGCTTAGATTTATTACTTGTTTGTGTATTTTATTGTAACCGTGATATATTTTTGTTTTGTGTACCTGGAAACATCGATGCATAATTTGTTTGTATTAGGATGTCCTACGTGGTTTCATGCCTGTCTTTATGTCAAGTAAAATATATAGTGAAAGAATCGAAATCCTTGTAAAAGAATCTTTGTGTACGAATATAGAATGTGCCAATTAAGAGAATTGATACTTGACTGGCTTGGCTTACTCGAAATAGAATGGAAAGAACAGTTACTAACGTAAACGAATTCCACGTTTCAATAACCAATCAAGATCGAGATACCTACACTACGTCACTTGCAGGTATCCTATTGTGAGAAGTATTCCGTCACGAAATTACGTGATTTGTGACATAACACGAACTTTCAAATTTATGACGAGAATGTTTCCTCAACTCGGAACCCCTTCGCAATGCATTGCTGAAGATTGTTATCTAGAATGAAGACTAGACAATCAAAATAAAGTGACGAGACAAGCCGACCTGTCTCTAGGGTGGTCAAGGAATTCACCTCGTACGACCAGAAAGAACCCGGATTCGAATCCCGCTTCGGGCATGTGTGTAATTTATCTCTTAGTTCTATCTGTCCTTCTTGTGCTGTTTGACCAACATTAATCGGCCTACATAATGCCCATGATAAAGTTATTATTTGGAGAGTTGAATGCATTGAGCGCTACGAGGAGTTTTTTATGAAGAAAAAAAATGAATGACGAAATTCGTTTCCTCAAAAAAGTGACGATATTTATTTAGTCACTTTGACGAAATCTTTCTCGGATCATATACCAGGGAACGGTTTTGTTTAAAATATAGAAAGTTTCGTGAAATTTGAGCAACAATATTTTACAGTTTAAGGATGCCGATTTTCTAAAATTAGGTACTGCCGGTTCATGCTTTAATAACACATGTTAAAAAAAAAAGCGAGGTTTTTTTCTCATTTATAAATAAATGTTTTGTGCGTTATTAGTTCAGCTCTGAGCGTGCTCTAGTCATATAACTTCTTTGTCGAAATTCAATAAAATTAGTAATATTTTACTGAATGGCTGGATAGAATTGGCCTACCGCTTGGATAGTGCAAAAATCGGTTAAGCGATACGAAGCTTTGAGCGAAGAGATATTTTAGGATAAATTAAAATGCAGGTGCGAGTATAATATCTATATATATATTTCTCTTACACGGCGACAAAAAAAGCCAATTATACAACTCCCCGAATGGCAACGCTAGAAAATCGACCAATGATTGCCGCTAAAAATGTCACATGACAAATCTAGCTGAGGTGGCTCAACATATAGCGCTTTTAAAGAAAAAAAATTAATAGCAGCTGCAGCAATCTCATATTATTAAGCTAGGCAGAAGTGAGTAGTCTTTGTCGATAGATCTCTACTTTAGTATTTTGTCAAAAGCGCTTTTTTTCACGAATTTATATGTTACGAATTTATTTGTCGATTTTCGATTTATATCACGAATTTATTTGTTTTAGTATTGTTATTAGTTACTCAGTGAAAAATGAGTCTAAGTCGTGCTGTTACGCTTTAAGATTTTATATTATAGCGCATTTCTAATAGGTTTAACGAATTACATGTCATTTACTTGAATACAAATTATAATACAAAAAGTTGTTATAGGGATTTGAATGATTGTTTTGAATTCTTAGAATTTTGTGCATTTGCAATGTATCTAAGTTAGTAGCGAGAGAAACGAGCTTGGTTTGCAAAGCAAAACCATATGAGATTGCGTAGCAATTTTCGGGGTTCGCGAGCGTTAGCGAGCAGGGGGTGCAGCTTACTAGTAGTTTTTATTTATTAAGACTGTTTTTCGAAGGCTCCGTCGTCATATGAAATGATGCTTTTTTTGAGAATAATACGCTATTTTTATAACTGTTGTGAATATGCAACTGTCATTCATGACTGTTAGGACAAGTTTAGCCTGTCTAAAGCCGCCGGAGCTGTCAACGCTTATTTTGATAAGGGCGCAAAATGTCAATTTGGGGAAAAGCCACAGTTTTGTGAAAATAAAAAGCGTTTTTGGTCTAATTTTTTTAATATTTTAAAAACTTACTCCAATGCTGCATTATCTGGGCTCTTAAAAATTTTCAAAAAATTAAAATAAGGCAGTGAGTTTAATAAGTTTCATCTAGGTGGAAAAATGTCGTCAAATTGGTGAACTTTAAAAAAGTTTAATAACTTTTAAGTTAAGTTATTTGTCAGTTCTAAAGCTCAGGTACAACAAGATGATACATAAATATAGTCTAAATTCATCGTATTGCTTCAAGTGTAAAGCATCTAAACTATGGCGGCCAGAGTTTTTGTGAGTATATTTTCCTTGGAGAAAACATCAAAATAAAATGTCTTAATTCTTTTTCAGGGTGAAATATCGTATGAATCGATTCAAAAGATGAAGTATTTGGACAACGTCATTTCTGAATCCCTTCGATTACACCCTCCCTTCATCAGGTAAGAACTGATTAAATATAATAAGAACCTCTATTTACTGACACTCAGGGGTATGTCGGAAAATCGAATAATCAAGGGACTATTTCAAATCGAGGTTTTAGTGCATAAATTATGAATGAAATTACTCATATAAATAGTAGTTATAATAAAATTTAAAATACTTATATTTTATTTTTATATAGTTGTAGTTCATTTACGTCGCAGTAGAGCTGCACAATGGGCTATTGGCGACGGTCTGCAAAGCCCCCCCCCCCNGCCCCCCCCCCCCCGCTTCTGTAGCCTGATGATCTGCACGCGAAGTCGAGCACTTTACAGTAGAACAGCTTACCGAGGACAAATAACTCACACCCTCGGCCCCTTCGTAGACTAATCTTAGTGGTCACCCATCGGCATAGTGTTGCTTGACTGCAGCCAGTGATGACTGACTTCGGCGTTCTACTCACTGGGAACCGTGTTTTAACGATCAGTCCACAGCGGGACTTCTTTTTTATAATTTCTATCATAATTAATGATGTTATTTAAGAAAAAAATATCGTTGCAATTTTTTTTTCTATTTCGCTGTCTTTTTTGCATCAGAAAAATTTCGAATTTGTCACCACAACAGTAGTTGAGAAAAATCATTTATAAGAACAATAAAACGTGGGGGGGGGGGAATGCTTGCAACGGGCATCGAAACGATCCTCAAATAACCAAAGTGTTGTAGTATCGAGTGTCGGTAAAGGAAATTTTACTATAAATTTAAAATATACTTGTCAGAAATGAAGTAAGATAAAGCAGGGAGTTTCGCAATCACCTCCTTTAATACTTACTTTTTAGAATTCATGTAAAAAATTAATGAAAAATCTGATTTTGGGGGGTTATAAGTTTGTAATTTTACTTACTAAGTTATGACCCCTATATGGTAATTTAAATCAAAGAAATGACAATAACACTATTGAAATACATCGAATCACTTCTGAGAAAAGCTGTATGAAAAACATCAAAGCCAATTTGATTGCCTTAATTCTACTTTATTTACGTCGCCCTGGACCAGTGCAATGGGTTATATGCGGCGGTCTGGGAAACACCCTTAATGATGATCCGAAGACATGCCTTCACAATCTGTGAGGTAACTTCCTCACGATTTAGACAGATCTGAAGAGGAATGAAATTTTCTCCAGATCCCTGTACCCACGGTACTCTTCAGCGACCGACCACAAGACTTTCAATTCTGCAGAATTTATTACATAGAACGTATTAATCCTTCTCATAGTAGAGCGTGAATTGACGTCTGTGTGGCTGAAATCGTATTCTTGGCCATAGATGGCGCCACTGACAAAACAAGAAATGTACCTTTGAATTTGAATAAACTTTAACTTCCTTTTAAACCGCATAATCTGCAGCAAATGACAAAATTTGAGCAGAATCGAATAGTTCCTGAGTAATGAAATACCAAAAAGTTATACTTTAAAATTTAAATAATTTTTTAACCAATTCTGTTCAAATTATGATTTTTTCTTTCAGTTGAAATTAAAGAGTTCAAAAGAGAAAAATAAAAGAGTTTTTAATATATAATTAAACGTGGCTAAACAACTTTTACAGTTCTATTCACATAATTTATACAATACTTCCAGAGCTATGACGAAATACACAAAAAGTTAATGAACAATAAGATACCCTTACCCACGACCACTCCTGCTAAAACTATTGGGGGAATATCCTCTATTTTGTGTTAAAAATTGATATCCGTTGAAAAAAAGAGAGAAAGAGAGAAATTTATTCAGAGAAAGTATAGTTTGTCTATGTTAAGAACTCCTCCCGCCACAAAGTCTGAGGCCGTCTGCTGCTATGGAAACAAGAATAGCGCATTTCAGAGAGGGTAGCTTCTTTTTACTCTAGGACAGTGTTTCCCAAAGTGTGGTACGCGTAACCCAGGGGTACGGGAACCGTTTAGCGGGGGTACGCGTTCTTATGCGAAATATCTTGCAACAAACGAAAATTTCAAAAATTTTGTTTAGAAACAAAGATAGCCATAAAAATGAACAATTACGTATTTTTCTATGGGCTATTTTTTGCAGAACTAACAGTTAATAATTAGCTGTGTTAACAGCCAGTTGTGATTTTTAACTAAAACTACATTCATTTTTTGATTAGTGGTACACAACGTTACGAAAAATTTAGAAAGGGTACATAAAAGTCATAACTTTGGGAAACACTGCTCTAGGACAACGCGAAGAAAATGATTTCCTTTCTCTCGCCCACCTGATACAAAACCCTGTTCTAAACAGTGACCCCACACCCCTACTTGAAATAGCTATACCTCGTTACAATAGTCACAGCCACGGGTCCAGACGAATGTCTAGGGGAGTTCTTACTGCAGACAAACAATACGTTTTTGCGATTCATTTCGTAACTTAAAATATCATTTGGACAAGAAAGATTACATATTTTAAGTTAGTCCCTAGAACCATTAAAATTGGATATTGTTGCGTCACCATCCGATCACTAGATCACAAAATTTTTAAAGTGTTCTGTTTTCTTTATTTTGCCCACTGAACTGGAAATTTTATTATGTGGTTGCTTACAACAGTATAGATAGAACAGCTGAAGCTGATTTAACCTAACAGACACTGGAAGTTTTATTATGTGCTTTTTTTTGCAACAGGTTAGATAGAACAGCCGAAGCTGATTTTACCCTAACAGACACAGGAATTATTATTCCCAAAGGAACTTTAGTCAGTGTACCGATCTACGCAATACACAGGGATCCAAAACTTTTTCCTGATCCGGAAAGCTTCAATCCAGATAGGTAACAATTATATATTTAAAATTTTATACAGTTTTTTTTTTTTATTTATACTCGCTGCGATTTCAATAGAAGTTTGAGTTGTTTTCAACTTTAATTAAATACAGATAATAATTACTTAATAAACTAATCGTGATTAGAAGTAGCCATGATCTTGTTACACGTGATAATGATTGATTGGTATCGCAACAGTGTGGATTACCAATATTTATAACTGGTAATCATTATTAGAATTAAGTAATTAGCATTATGATTAATCATGACTACCTGTACTCGTTTATTGTTGTGATAAATATTTTATTTTATTTCATAGCCTTCGTTGAACAGTCGACCCAATTTTTGGGTTTACGACTACCAATGTTCAACTCCGCAGCCTTGAAATTTTGAACCCAATTCAGAAAACAGGGGAACTCCTAAATCAAGTATTGGGAGAAATTTGCCTTCGTGGACGACATTTTGGTGGAACTAATCCGCGTTTGCGTTACACGGAGAGGGAGACCACGAGGACCATCCACGGTTAGCTGGATGGCAAGGGGACTCTAACCCATGATCCATCTACCACTGAGGATTTTTCACGTCAGCACTGTGGTCGGTGGAAGCCGGGTGCGGATTCGTACCGATCGTCCATCGCCGGGATTCGAACCCGGTTCACCTCATCCCCTGAGCCATCACGACTCGTGATAGATATTAGTAATTATGATAGCAGATATAATCAAAATTTTAATTTGTGGTCATCATCAAAATTTATCTGGGCACCTGAGGCTATCTCCGGCCGTTTTCCCATCCATCTTTAAGTTTTAACTTTAAGGTGGTGTTTTCTTTTAATTGAAATGCAAATTGGAGTGAAAAGAAAATTAAATATTTTGTATTCTAGACAGAGATGCATCGCAGCAAAAATAAGCAGCCATTGACCTGAGGTTGTTGTCTTCTTTCAGGTTGACCAATGTAAACATTTCTTTAAATCCTGCAATATTCACTATTTTTTGGCTTTTTTAAGAAGTTTGCAATTAAGCTTTCTAATATGATGGTATAATTTGTGTTCAAATCACGATTGCAATTTTCTGATCTTTTAATAATTAATTTTACTGCCTGTAACGCAATACAGATTTGTTATTAAATAAAATTTATTAATTTTTAATGAGTTTAAGAAACTAAAAAGGTAATTAAAAAATTTCCTAATTCAATTAACAATATAAGTTTAAATAATTTGTAATTTTTAAATCAGATAACATTCACAAAGAAAATAACCATTTATGTAGTTAATAGATTTTTGTATTATTTTCCAATGTTTAATTCAACTCATTTGATTTTTAGATTCAGTTCAGAAGAAAGAGATAAAATAGTTCCTTATTCTTATTTACCTTTTGGTGCTGGACCCAGAAACTGTGTTGGAATGCGTTTTGCACTCTTGGAAATGAAAATCTGTTTAGCTTACGTCATCAGTATTTTTCACGTAGAAACATGTCCCGAAACAAAGGTAATCCGCATTTTTTTAATTTTTAATAAATTTGAGATCATTTCAAAAAGTACTTTAGCATATACAGGGTAGGAGTTAACTTGTTTTGACTGACAGAAAAAAAAAAAGATTGGAATGTATGAGTAATATTTACGAAAGGTATTAGATTTATTTTATTAATTAAAAATAGTTATCTAAAATAATAAAATTCTTGTTTAAAAACAAAATTTACTTATAATTATCAAAAGAAGAGTTTGTCTGCGTGTGTTTTTCTTATAACACCAGAACCGTTTGTGCTGGTGTTCCGAAATTTAGACAATGGGGTACCTGCAAGTGAGATAGTGTAGGTGTCTCCTGATTGGCTGTTGAAACGTGGCATTTGTTTACATTAGCAACTGTTCTCTCCCTTGACTATTTGATTTATTGAATAAATGCATAAACTAAATCAAATACCTACAAAAATTCCTGATTAAATCTTTAAATATTAGTCACAATAACACTGGATACAACATTAAAAATTTCGTTATAAAAAATACACATTATTGCCATGAATTTTCACAGATTCTTTTTTCTCCTTATCATGGAAAGCAACATGGATGCACACTTATCTCTGGTTACGCCTAAGGTTTCTAACTCGGGTAATTTAGTCTCAAATAACCATAGAGACCTCTTCTATTGCAATCTATATCTTTTTGAAGGACAAGCGAAAGTAGATCTCTCCCAGAAACTTGAATCATTAGTCTTCCAAAATTTACTTTAAAGTTGGCTTATAGCTTTTATCTCCAATTAGAGGAAAACTTTTAATCAACTCTGAAGCAATACTTCCTTTCACCGTGGCTTGTGATAGATACGAAAATTCATCATGATTTATCTGAATTGCGATCTTTATCTATTTTTTTGAAATTGTCCCCAGTTTCTGATATCTCTATTAAAAACTGGACTGATTTTAGGATAAGATATTACTTGACAAAGCATTCTCATCAAATACAGAATATTCTTCCTCAGAACTAGCAAATTTTTTAAGTTTTCTGTTCTAAAAGATGCCGACGATCAATATGCTTCCGATCAATGTTGCTTCACTAGCATTAAGATTGTCTCAGATTTTCATCGCAGTGTCTATCAATAAGTTCGCTTTTTGTTCTATGAGTTTAAGTTTAATTAACTTGTCATCCACTGGATGATTTTGTGGTATATGGGTTCAAAGGGTGAGTAGCCAAATTATTCAACAAAAAATAAGCACTTTTCAAGCACTCAAAATATTTTTAAGGAATTGAAAAAAATATCGTAATTAGGCAGGGTAGGAAAGTTTTTGACAATGAACGGTTTTATCTTGTTTTAACCGTCATGTCAGAAAAAAAAAACTTTTTTAGCATTGTTTTTGACAATTTTCAAAAATCATGAATTTTGAATCGTGTAAATAAAACGAATATAGTTTTCATACGCTGCGGACTTGCAATACGCCGAAATAGATTGGGGTTGAATTAGTTGTGAAAACGCCGAATAGAACAATGTGAACTGTGTCTTTTTGCATAATTCGAAGCGAAAATCAACATAGTAAAGGATATATCTCATTTTGAAAAAAAAAAGGGAAAATTAAGCACTTTTTAAAAACACCAAATGGAAAAAGCAGCTTTAAGGGCTTTTAAAAAACGAAAATAAGCACCTTTAAGCACTTTTTAAAAATGCTACGCACCCTGGTTCATAATTATCAAATTATCCTTATTTCATTGTATAGAAAACATGGGGAGTCAAGGTAGGTACTTAATTTACTTCGCAGTTGATCTGTGCGGATATTAGAGACCGACAGTGTGGGAAACATCCCCGAGGATGATCCGAAAGCATGCCATCGCTAATTTTGATCCTCTGCAGAGGGGATGGCTGCCCTGCTTTGGTGTCCAAGTTTAAAGGGGACCGATACCGCACATCCTCGTTCCCTAAGCAGGCTGATCAAAGTGGTTACCCACCCGCAGCCAGTGATGCTTGACTTCAGTGTTCTACTTGGAACTGTGTCTTTATGATCAGTCCACTGCAGGACAGGGAGTCAAGGAACAATCTAGGCGCCTTAACATATTTGTAATTGATGTACCTTTCCTTATTCTAAGCTTCATGTGTGTGTGCTGCAGACTTGAAAAGCATAATTGAATCATCATTATTAATCTGTGATTGTTTTGATATATGATTGTTTTGATTGAATATTTTCAGGTACCTTTGGAGTACAATCAGGGGCAAGGTTTTCTGCGACCCAAAGACATTACTCTTCATTTGAAAAGGAGAGAAAACTGTCCTCTGAAACAACTCTAGTAAATGTGGTGCAATAAGTGCTAGTTTTGTGGTATTTTCCCTCAAAATTAAGCATGTTTTCTTTTATGAAAAATAAGACTCAATTATGTATGTGCATACAGAACTTGCAATCCAATTTTAACTTCATTTTTCATGTTAACTTGTGTTTAATTTATTTCAAACGTAATTTTGCTTAAATAAACAATTTTTTAGGAGAATTTCTAATTGAAATTATTTCATTCATTTAACTTTTAAAAATGAAAAAAGGTGGTTTCACATTAATATTTAAACTAACTTATTTTTAAAAATTGAAACATTTTATTAAAGCTGACATAATTGCTAAAGTTGCAAACAGCATAAGCGACTTTTAAATTGATTCTATTTAACTGGTTCAATTAAAAAAAACTAGCTCTATGGCTTTCTATGGAAAAACAAATCTAAGATATAATATAACTACTAAATTTTTAAACACATATGTTCTAAATAACCAATATGAAAAAAAGAAGAAAAAAAACACACACACACAAAAGGAAGATAACAGAACTTTTTTTTAAAATTTATTAAATATTCTATACACAAGGAACTGCACTTTAGGACAGGCATTCCCGTTAACATATTAAAACAGACTTTCGCAACAATTAATTCATTCGATTTTAGGACGGGTGCAATGCATTGAGATAACGTCAAAAACAAAGTTTCATTTTTAAAATCTATAATTTTCCTTATTGAAAGATCTTAGCGTTAAAATTTTTCACTCACATGTCATTAGATTCAAAAATATAATTGGTTCCATATATCACAAAGTTCATTCTAATTTCTTCTTAGTCTAACATGTTCTAAATAATATTGACTGTTTTACAATGGATTTTTCACCTCTAAGAGCTGTGGATGGTTTTCTATGATGTTCATAAGAATACCATCAATGTAGGCTTTCAGTTTTGCATTTACTTCTTTTTGTTCATGTAATGCCTTCATCATCTGGAAAATAAAGCATATGCTTTTAGGGCACAAATCTAATACAAATATAAAAATAATGCAATAGAAGACCTATATAATTCTATAAACAGCAATTTTCCATTAACTAGTTTTCAAATATTAACTTTACTAAAGCAAACTTAAAATTGATAAATTTGTCGGTTTTTCGTTCTAATGTTCTTGATAATTTAAATATTTTTTTCCGTAAATAATAAGATAGTTAAGTGCATATTTTTGCATTTTAAACTATTTGTATTTAAAAAATTACTTTAAAGCACTAATACATATCTTTTATAGATACATAATGCTATTGTTTATAGATACGGAATGCTATTGAAGGTAAATTTAATGATAGGCGAAATGATCTATATAAAACAAAATTCTATACAAATCAAACCCTCACATTTTAAGATTTTTCTCACAAAGATCTTCGACCGTATAATAAAAAGTATTATTAAACCTAAAAATCACCTGCTAAGTGGACAAATCATTTTATTTTCTGCTGTTAAGGCTAACTCTACATTTAATTTGTGAATTAGATACTTCAGAAATAATGAACATAATTCAATGGGATTTTTTTTCGAATATCATATGATTCAAACATTTAACTTTTCTTTTAATAAAAATTATCATTAAATGACGTCAACATGTAATTTGTAGGTTTCATTTAAAAAACTGTAACAGTGCTGTAGTATTAATATAATTAAGCTACATACTTGCATGCTACACAAAGTTTAAAAAAAAATAGTAAATAAATAAAATAAATCTCATTTTTCACATAGACTTTATTCCTAAATTATTTACTCATGCATAAAACGATTTGTCGTCTGATTTATGTTCCCCTTTTTCATTTGTTAATAATAAATACACAATATATCAGGACTTTGAACATTAAAATTTGAAGAGGCAGACAAAAACAAGAAAAATTACGAAATAATGAGATATGCAATGCCAATATCAGAAACGCAAATTTAATTCATAATTTATTTTAGAACACAACGGGACTTTGCTTTTATTTGAAGAGGTTGAAATTTGTTATAGATGTATATTAAATGCAGCTAAATAAAGAAATATGTTTTTTAATTTGTTTTACATTTTTCCAATTGCGGTAAATCACACTCTCAATTCATTAATAATTCTGCTAGTTTAGACCTAAACCGCTCAGCTGTGTCCTGACAGAATGTTTAGACAAGAATAATTTTTTATAGCATCCAATAAAAAATACTTTAATTCCAAAGTGTTTTTTCAGAAATTTTTTTGAGAAGAAAGTTTACATTTATCAACATCTTAAACTGATTGCTATAAATATGTTTGTAATTTTTGTTCTACAAATCCATACCTTATTTACAAACAAGAGAATGGAAACAATAAAAGTTCTTTCAGATACATTCAGGTTTTTATCAAGTTATTTTGTTTAAATATAAAGGACATCTCAAACACTCTATCCAAAAATACATGTAAATACTCTTTGTTGTGAATGATGAGCTTTTCTTCCTAACAACTTACCTTATAAAAGAATTTTATTTTCTCATAAGTAAAGAAGTATTAATGATGTTGAAACTATTTTGAGTGTAAAACAGTCAGTCACCATACTCAAAAAATCAGAGATATCCTAAAAGAAGTAGTTCCTATAGTTTCACAATACCAAATTTTTGAACTCATCTTTCTTTTTCTTTTCAAAATTAGTTATTTTTTCTTGTAATAATTAATTTTTAAAGATGAAGTCAATAATTCAATTTCAGAAAATTTTGAGAACTCAGGTGTTATTTTTACACACAAATAGCTTAAATAATTTGGATATAAAGAATTCAATAGAAGATATTATTAATCTTTCATGTAGATGTTTTACATTACATAAACATTTATTATTCTAAAAAACCATTGCGCTATGTCTCAGAATACAATTTCTCTAGAGTATTATTATGATTTAATTACAAAGTTTGAAATATATTAATGCTTTTTGAAAAAAAATAAAGTAAATAAATAAAAACATAAAAATATTTTAACAAATTTGTTAAATACTTTTAAAAAATGCATACAAAAAATAAAAAATAAATTATCTACAAAATTAACTTTTTGAATTAATTTTTTAAGTGATAACACTGTTTAGAACAGAACCTGGCTTCTTTTCTACCCAATACAGCATCTTTTACCTATCGTTGTTGCATGGGTAACAATATTGAGAAGGAGGGAATTTTTCCACAAATATATAATATTACCAACAAGTGTATTTTACTCAAGCAAAACCTTTCTTGTTCAACTTCAAAAATGGCTTTAAATATTAAATTTACATGAAGAAAAAAAAAATCCAAAAACTATGACCATTTCCCAACACTTCTACATATTTTTAAAGAAAAACATTCTTAAAGCATAAACAAAAATGTCATTTATTTTTGAAATCCCCAAAGAAATCTCCCTTAAAATTTATGATAAAATCGTAAAGAAAAAAATGGATAAGTAGGATTAAAAAAATTATTACACCATACATGATTTTTTAAAGAAAAAAAAACTTTTCTCATTCTTTTAAACATTTTAACTGTCAAGTACAGATATAGCCTTAACTTCAGAAGAGCTTCCAATTCTTCAGATTCCAATTGTAGATTTATTCGAATATAGATTAAAGATCAGTTTTTACAATATCTATACTTTGACAGTATAACTAAAGTTAAAATGAACATCATAAAATCAAAATACTTACATCATCTTTGGTTAAGGTTTCAAATTCGTCTGCTAAAGAAATTGCTGAGTTTTGGCTTACTAGTGTTCGACCTTCTTGCAAACTATTTGCTAACAGCTGAGCATTTAATTCTTCATTTGTTTCTAATATTAACTTGTTTTCCTAATAAATAAGAAAAATAATATTAATAATTATTATCTTTTAAAATAAATTAGAAGCTTATAGTACACAACTTACTAGTAGTTTATTTTTGATGGTTAAAATTTTTTTTATAAATTTAAAAAAGTTGTTCTGAATAAAAATAAACTGAACATTTTAGAACAAAAAAAGAGAAAACCTTCAAACTGATTACTATAAATAAGACTCGCTTCATTATGTATTAGCAATACTTATTTAAATAGAAAATTATATTTAGTGAAGCAGTTTTGTAAATAAATCTCTGTACACCTGATAGATTTTATTAAAAAATAACTGAGTACATGTAACTCAATTTTTAAGTATTTTATCTTAAAAAATTAAGGGACAGCCATGGTGGCTATGGGGAAATAACAATCGCCTTCCAATAAGGTGTACCGGGTACGAATCCCAGCAATGGCTGGTCGATACGAATTCTGCATCCACCTTGCACCGATGACAGTGCTGATGTAAAATATCCTCACTAGTAGACGGATCATGGGCTAGAGTCTTCCAGCCATGAGGCTAACTGTGGGAGGTTTTCCTCTCCATGTAATGCAAATGCGGCTCAGTAGCAGAAGTGCCACATTTAAANTTCATTATGTATTAGCAATACTTATTTAAATAGAAAATTATATTTAGTGAAGCAGTTTTGTAAATAAATCTCTGTACACCTGATAGATTTTATTAAAAAATAACTGAGTACATGTAACTCAATTTTTAAGTATTTTATCTTAAAAAATTAAGCGACAGCCATGGGGGCTAGGGGGAAATAACATTCGCCTTCCAATGAGGTGTACCGGGTACGAATCCCAGCAATGGCTAGTCGATACGAATTCTGCACCCACCTCGCACCAATCACAGTGCTGGCATAAAATATCCTCACTAGTAGACGGATAGAGTCCTACTGCCATGAGGCTAACTGTGAGAGGTTTTCCATGCAAATGCGGCTTAGTTCCATCAACAAAAAAAACTCCACAAAGGCAAATGTCTCTCATACTTGATCCAGGAGTTTCCTTGTATTCTGTATTGGGTTCAAAATTATAAGACTAAGGAGTTGAACGTTAGTAGTCGTAAAACCAAAATTGGATCGTCTGTCAATGACGGTTATAAAATAAAATGAAAAACAATTAATTGAGTCAATTAAAGATAAAATTTAATTTTAATACACAATTTATCATTTTCAATATTTTATCATCTAATGAATACATAACAGTAATATAAATAATGAAAATTGAAATAATATAAATTCAGTTGAATTCTAATCATCTAGATTATTTTGCCTTAACTCCTCCAGTTTCAATTACTTATTCTTAACTTGAGTTGAAAATAAAGTTGACTTTAGGCTTATAAATATTTAATGAACGATCAAACATTGACGTCAATATTAAAATTAAATATTTTGTATCAAAATTCTGTTCATTTGAACAAAATAATAATGCAAAAAATTTAAATGCAATGCTTTTTTAGCTCAATTATATGCTTTTATTTCACTAATTGTTTCATGTACAAGTCTTTCAATGCACATATTGTACATTCTTTTTTTGTCTTTGTGCTTTGGTGACATTTTTAAAAATTTCTCATCAATCTTCTGTAAATATCAGCTTTTTCTTCCATGACAAACTTGTCCCCTCAATAATAAATAAAGGGCATGATACATCGCTAAAGAAATATACACAATTATTTTTATTTTACTTATCTGACTGATCTCATCGAATTTGTGTAACAAATTGCAATTTTTCCAGATCTTTGATATCATTAAAATTTTTTTAAATTGCATTTATCTTCATTTTTATCATTAATTTATAAGAAATCTATATACAACACGATAGATATATAAGAATAACGTGATGTAAAATGTGGTAGGGAAAAATACAATTTTACCACTATAATACAATAAGCTCGCACTAAATGCAATTACTGCTCACTGAACATTAAAGCACCACGAATGGTCACACAGAACCTGTAGGAATTACACAGGACCTTTAAGAATTACCTGTAGGAATTACACCTACAGGAATTACAGAGGCTCCACAGCATAAATCCAAAGAAAATGTCTCATTTCATTCTAATCTAATAAACCAGAGAGATTTAAAGTAATGAGAATAAGATGGTGAATTCCTACATACGTCTTTGATTTTTTTAAGCTCCTGCTGGAGTTCTCGGTACTGAGCAGGTAGTTCTAAGAGACTGGGGCTTCGCAAACGAGTTTCTCCTGCAGATTCTGAATGTTTTTCCAGTTCTTTAGACAATTCATCCAACAACTAAAAAAAACCATAACCATAATGTTAAGACAAATGCAGTTTCAAAAATCACAAATAATTAAAACATTATATGCTAAATAAAGCTTATCAGAGTGAATAAAACCCAGAAATGGACTTAAAATAGTTTTGTTTTCATAAGCAAGAGCCTTTCTCGATGTTGCAAAAAGAAGAAAAATTTTGCGTTTCTATATGGAAGATAGAAAATTTTTTATAGATATAAACTATAATCTGTCCATTTTTGTGCTATTATTTGTGCTTTATATGCATACTATTTTATTCATATGTAGCATCTTCATTTGAACTTTACAAGAACCCTAGAAATTCACCATTGCTGACTTCTGCTAAGAAATAAAATGGAAACTAATATGGATATCACAAAATGTTGTTGACAAATACATTTAGTTTAACAAGCAAAAGCTCATTTTCATTTGCAAAGTTTCATTGACTCCTGTCTATAATTTTTTACTTATAAACAATAAACTATATAAATATTTTTAACTTTGATTAAAGGAAATCATAAATTACTATGACGAAATTGCTTCATAAAATATAGTTTGGACTTTTAAAATATTTTTAAAAATATGATAAAAAAAAAAGAATTTGAGAGTGTGTGTTTTCCTTGGCATTGTGAGTGAATTGGGATGCTATGCTTATAGAAACAATATTCAACATAAAAATAGATATGTACTTATAAAAATTCGATTAAGTTGTACAATGATAACTTTTTTTTATTTAATTTTTTTAGGAAAAAATAATTAAATGATAAAATGATTCATCATCTATAATTTGATAAATTAATAATATTACAATAGTTACACAGGTTATACATTTTTATACAGGTTTATTTTTAGCAATATTTTTAATACAACAGAAATAAATAATGTGCTGTTTATTTAAATAAAGAAATTTCAAACAAGTAATGAATCTTTCTCTCTCTTTTATTCCATTTTATTTTCAACAATTACTGGGACACAGAAAAACGACTGAATTTCTTTAACCACAAAATTCCTTATTATTCTTGATATTATTCTAATTATATAGAAATTTTATTTTTCTCATGCCTGAAATAGAACATTTTCTAAGAAGAGAAACTGATAGGAAGTGCAATTTAATTTAAAAGTTGAGGAAGAAAATAAAAGCTTCCTACCATAGAAAATCTTAGTTTGAATTTCAAAATAATCTTTGAAGGCAAGAATATTTTTAAACAAATTTTAAAAAATTTCTAATATACTTCAATAACAAATTTATTTAAGCAGATTTGTATTAAATTTTTGATGCAAAACTATGCTTTTTCAATTGTATAACATGGAGAAAAAGATGTAAGTTACAAAGAGCAATCTGATGAAGGTTATGTAACAGTTATAGGATTCAATTTAAAAACTTGAACTAAGAATTGAACTATCAATAGCATGATAACAATACCCCTAAATTCCAAAAAGTAAACTATTTGATCATCTTGAAATAATATTTTTTTCTTTTTCAAACTTTTTACAATGCTCACAGAAGAAAAAAAAATATTTACAATAATCAGTATTGTCAAAATGGTGTTCCTAAGTTAAAGTTAAGAGTAAGGATTTAACAGTTTGCTGTAAGGATTTTTTTTTATAACAGTTTGTTTTTAAAAAATATTTTTGAAACCTGTAATTTATTTAGATCCAATTAATATTTCATTATTGACTTATTTTAGTAGCCTTTACAAGATTATTTTAAGTAAAATGCAAATAAAAAGAAACTAACTTTTTTAAATATATATATATATAATTTTTCTAATAATGCATTTAATAAATTATGTAAAAGATATGCATTCACAAAAATTTTGAGTTAAGTATTTCTTAGCGATTAGACTTTTCAAAACAAAATAGGCAACAAAATTTGCTAATAAAGAAATATGCTCCACAAATAATAATTTTCAACATTTATGGCAATTTTTATCTGTGTTCATTTCAAGGAAATCATAATTCAGCTTATTTTATTTATTTCTGGTTCATGTATGTATACCAAAAACAAATTTATGTGAATTTAAATGTTGAGCATAAAATCTAATTTAAAATTATTAACAATAAAATGATGAAAATATTTCACTCCTCTTGTTATACATATATTTTTTTTAAAAAAAGTGGTCTTTATTGGTCAGTATATTCAAATAGTGTTCATACTTTATTTATAAAGTCAAGGTTTAGCTGAAAAAAAGTTCATCATTTAGGGTTTCATAGAAACAAATAAATAAAGAAGGAAAGACTAAAAAAAGACAAAGTATTATGCATTACTTTAGTAAAACCGAAAATGAATACAAATATAATGAAATGTACTTTTAGGCAATTTTATTTTTTGAATGAGATTAGGCAATTGAATGAGAACTGTTTCATTCAATTGAACAATGTATAAAATGTATTGTAAAATATCCCATATTATTTTAAATAAGTATTTAATGGAACAGACAGGAAAATCTTACCTTATTACTGTTGGCCCTCTCAGTCTGGAATTCTTCTCTCTCCCTTCGAGTAGACTCTTGAAGCCTGTGATGCTCATCTCGAAGATTCAACAGTTCTGTTGTACACTCGTAGAGTTGGTTCTGCAGATCTTGCTTTTCCTGACAATCAAAAGGAATTTTTAATTTAAAGCAAAAACATATGAACACAAATAATATTTTACATGTACAATTAGCAATTCCTTTCACTATATACCAATTACCAAGACTTTAAAATAAAGAATGTATTTATTTTAATACCTTTATATCGTTAAAAACAACAACAAAAATTTCAGGAAAAGAAAGTTATATTTAAGCTTATTTCTATATTAGGTACTCTGCATATAAAATACAGAAGAGTCTGCTTAATGTGATCATTCTGGCACATAAAGATTTTAATAACAATAACCGATGAGATAACAGTAAACGAATCACAAAATTAGATAATTTTAACCCAATAAAGCCACACATACTAAGTTTGAAACAAATTAAAACAAAAGTAACCTTATACTTATACGCTGCATATTTTGTTTAAAAACTTTAAAATTATACATTTATAAAAAAAATCATCAGTTGTTGACTATTTGTTTATAAGCTGACTGCTCGTTTATATATATGACTGCTCGTTTATAAATTGTGTGTGGTCATAATTTTTTTATAGTGATAAAGTATTGTACTTCCCAGTTTCAACACTTTCACTGCACTTTTCATTTCAGCATGTACATGAGGTAACTCAATATCTTAATCTAACTTGTAAGTTCAATCACTTGCCATTTTCCCCATAACAATCTGGCAAACTTATTTAGTAAATGTGGAAGTTAGCTACGGAAATATTCCAACAATAATGCAAAGAAAGAACAGAACAGGTTCTTTCTAATTACACAGTCAATATTTTGTTGGCAGCTAAGATGGTTTTCCTATAAATAAATAACTGTTGCTGCTAAATAGTATAATGATCACAGAATGTGATAATTTTAGCATACAAATAAATAGAGAAAATCTGGACTATGAGACTTTGATGACAACAAACAATGGATAAGAGTGAATGAAATCCACCAAAATGAAATTGTGACACTGTTAGACCTATTACAATTTTGACTATGCTTAACATCAATGTTTCTCACTTTTTGGTGTGGGTAAACCATATTATTATATAGAACATCATAAGCATTGAGTTAATCCGACAAACACGTGAGTGAAACTGCCCATTTCTTCACTTGTACTGCATAATATACTATTGCAGTTTAAGTCTTCATTTTAATTAATCAATAACTTAATTTTAAGACACAGAACAATGTAAAAATTTTAAATAATCTTAAAATTTTTCTTTATTTATTTGGTAATTTTAAAATTGTTATAATAAGTCGAAGAAATAAAAAATTTGCTAAAATTTTTGGTGACTGCAGTTGCAGATCCTGCGACCCCATTGGAGTTAGAATTATGGTTTATATTAAAAGTTTAAAACCTCAAGATGAAAGTTCTCTTAAATAAATAAGCATAATTCAATATAAAATTAAAATTCAGCATTAAACAACATTTAAATGAGCATTTTAATTTAAATAAGCATTTCAAGGGCTCTTCAACCTTATGTAGGGTTTATAGTAAACATGATTACATACTTGTTTTAGTCTTTCTATCTGGGTTTTTAGACGAAAAGACTCTTCACTCATTTCCATATACTCCTTTTGTAACTGGAATAATCTAAAAGAAAATAGTTAACAAACTTTAGTGCCTAATAATTTTCCATTCAGCTATGAAATTAATATAATATCTAAAATAAATACAATTTAAGGATAATAGCTATTAAAGTTCTGAACAGCCAAAAAACAAAAATATTTGACCAATTGAGTATTTGCTCAAATGAACATATACATGGCCTGATAATAATTATTCAGCATTCCCTTACTAATCAGTTCAGTTTTTATATTAATTAAGATGTTTCGGCCGATAGTCCTTCAATTAAATCAAATACTTTATTAAGAGCAAATAAATTATTTTGCTAATGAATTCTCCAAAAATTGACAACTGTTTAAATCCTGTCCATTCCTCTTTTTCTCAATTTATGGATTTTATACAAATAATAAAAGAAAAACTTCTTAAGTGAGAGTGAATTTTAAAATAAATTTCATCACAATTAATAAAATAAAATAAAGTTACTTATGTAAATAAAAGAACTTTCTAGCACTCATATTTTTTCACTTGGCTACATTGGTTTAAAATTTTGTGGCTGTATGAAAATTGTTTTAATGATTGCTTGATTAATTAAATAATCTAAGTTCTCAAAATTAAGGATTCTGTATTTGTATTGGAGTAACTTTAATTGAAATATAATTATGAAATATGTAAAATAGTAATAACAATATCATATATAGAAATATTCAGATTGATTTTTAAGAACTCAATTGCTATTCAATTAATTTTTTAAGAACAAATTGTTTTTATATAATTAGTATCAATAAATTTAAAATATTAAACACTTGTGCTAACCATGTTTAAAATATATATTTTGAAAAAAAAATGAAGTAGCAATTAACCCTTTCGCGCCGACTGTCACCTGTACATGCCACCAAGAAACGCACTCACTTCCCGGCCGACACACCGGTGGGCAAGACCGTTTTCTCATTCACCCCCGGCCATCAACCATTAGTGCCAGTGTTCTGGAATGTTTTAAAAAATAAAATTTTTGCAGAAGATGGCGTTGTATGTCTATATGGTTTCAGATACATGTAGATTTAACATTCTACTCAAAATAAGAGTAGTATGACTCACATACATGTGGTTTTTAGGGGGAAGGAATGGAGGAGAAAGGAATGTTTCTGAATGGCATGCTTTATGACAGCTCTTTAAATTCGCATGTAGTATTTGTTTACAGTAAGCAGGAGAGGTTTTTTTTCGCTACAGTGTTGGGTATATCGATTTGCAGTCCAATTTTTAGTGGAATGCTAGCGTTTTCAAGTTTTTCATAAGAAAAAATAATTTTAAGTCATATATTTAGTTTTCAGATATATAATGCTAAAAGTTATTAAATGGTAAGTACATAATGAAAATAAAATGTGTAAAATATATATTGAAACAAGAAATAACTTAAGTTAATAAAGTATCTATGGAAATATATATAAAGCATATGCCACTTAAATACTTTACAGAACATTATCAGGGGTCTGTCTAGGTTTTTCTGAGAGGTACCTATTTTGTGAAAATTTAGACATAATTTGAAAAAATGTAAAATTATATTAAAAAATCAACACAAAAATATGGTCAAAATATGGATTTATCGTTTCTTAAGGGATACAAAAATAAAATAAACAACGTGTTGATATTTCGGTGATTTCATGGACTTAGGTTTACCGTCAAAAAAAAAAACCCGGCCCTGAACAGACACTCGCAAGAAAGACTGCCGGCCTCAGCGATAAGCGGGTGTATGCGCTTCCCACCGAGAAAGGGTTAAACATCGCTTAAATTACCTAACTTTTTCATTTACACCTTATCCCTTCCAGAGAAAAAAGTAATACAATTTAAATATGCGAATTAAAAACAAAAACCCTCGCTAATTCTATTAAAACTAATAATTCAAATTTTTGCATTAATATTTTACTTTGAAAAACACCCTTTGATAAATATGAAAAAGATTAAAAAGTGTTCAAACACCTTAAAACAACTATGAGAAGAAAAAAAGTTAAGTCATAAATTGAAACAACAACAAAAGGTTACTTCAGTATGGATTAGGTACTTGCTGTTAGATAGGAAATGGATGAAACTCTATGCCATGAACGCATCAACAATTTTTCTCTGCTGCAGCAGCAACTTTTTAATTGGAATTGGTTGAACTATTATTTTATTTAAATTGTATAATATTTTATAGCGATTCAATTAAAGTTGATTTTTCCAATTACAAACTTAATCAAAGAATAGTTTTCTTAACTGATGTTACTAGCAAGTTCACGATAATTAATCAATTTTAGTTTCAACTATTGTTCGTTTTTTTATTTTAAAAACTTAGCGATCATTTTGCCACCTGGCTAGCAGATAAGAAATTTGATGTATTATCGATTACACATTTCTAATCTACATAAAATTTCAAATAGTTCTTTTAAAAAGAAAAAAAAAACTTTACACTCGAATCTCAGATGATAACACAGGAAGGACCAAAGAGGAGATTTAACAATAATAAAAATTCATTTTCATTAGAATTTTAATTTCAAAAAAATAAAAGTTTGAGCTAACTCCTATTTAACATAAAAAGAAAATTTATTTTGATTACAACAATATTTAATTAACTAGTACTTCGTTTTTTATTATTTGAATTTTTCTGAAAAATTTTGCATGTTAACACAGCATTATTTCTAAGAATCTAAATTTGGCTAAAATATCTTCTTTCTTTTTACAAAAATGTTCCAAAAGCGTGAAACACAGGGAAATTTTAATGACAAAATACAAACTTTATACTTGAAATTCAAATAAAGAAGTTCAAATCAATATAATAACTTGAAGAACATACATAACAATCAATTTTGAATCAGCAAACTCAATAAATTACAGTCAGCAAACTTACTTGGTGGCATACTGTTCCAATTCTAATTTACTTTCTCGTTCACATCGAGCCTAAAGTGGAATAAAACTTTATTAAAACACAATTATAGTCATACAAGAATGAAGAAAAAGGATAAAACTTTAATTGAATGCTTGAATATAAAACTCTCTTACAAAAAATATTTAGTAAAAATTGAATGCATTTTTTACATTATTTGCATCATAGCTTTATTTGAAATCCAAAAGAGCTTATAAAACTGATAAAATTTACATTACAGATTTTTCACTTTTATTGATTTGTTTATTGTTTAAATTTTGCTTAAGAGGGCAATACATTATAGCTGAAATTTTTCATCACTAAAATTCTGTTTCATTTACAAATGTATATTAAAGAAAAGTACTTCAGTAAGCCTAGAGTAAACAATGGAGTTTCAAATGCTGAAAAAATGCTTTCAAAATATAAAAATGCAAACAAATTGTTGGAGAACTTTCCCATAGCACAATCGGAGGATTACTTACGATTGTGTTATTGGAAAATTCTCCAATAATTTGCTTGCAGATTGATGCATTGAAATAAAAACATCTTCAGCATTAGAAACTTCATGGTTTCCTCTAGGTTTATGTGAACTTATTTTAGGTTTATGTGAACTTATTTTTTGTGTATTTTAATATACCAATGGTGAAAGAGAAATTGTCATGAACGGTTTCTCCCATACTTAAGCATTCTCTTAAGTGTTAGAGCCATTGTAAAATAATTTATTCTGTAGAGGATTAATAAAATTAAAAAAATAAACCTAACAAAGAATGACATGTTATCAAAGTAGCATCTAATTGATTTTAAATTATATACATAAAAGGAACCTAAAAGCGTAAAACAGGCACTACTTAGGCATAACGATAACAAAGGACGATAACAAAGAGGATGTGTATAATTTATATGGATTATTACACAGTAAATAAAGACAAAAAAACATCTATAACTTCGTAATTGTGGGCATTGCAATGCTATTAAAACACAAAATAACCTGGACAAAGGACAAATTAAATAAAAAAATACATTTATAATTTTATAAGTAACAAAAAACTCAACTATAACATTAATTGCAACTTTAAAAAAATTAACAATTTAGTAAGTAATATATGCTAGTTTTTTTTAATAGTATTTGGTGGATGTTTAAATATTATGCAAGCAGTTTAAAGAGAAAAGATTTTGAAACTGGTTCAGTTTTGCTGACAAAAACAACAAAAAAGCATAAAAAATGAAGAAAAAAAATTATTAATAATTTACAAAAATAATTGCTTTCTGAATTTATTAAATGCTAAAACTTTTAAAATACATTAATAGAAAATTATTCAACAATATATCTTGCAGTTGAAACAATTTCTACCATTAAATAATGCACCTAAGTAATTACCATACATAAAAAGCTTCCTACTAAAATATTTTTTTATAATATTTTAAAAAGTTAATTGCTTAATTTTCGACAGCAATTAATTAACAAACTATTCGTATGCATGCAAAAAATATAAAGCAAAGCAAATTAACATGATCAACTAAGTAAACATTGAATGTCATAAATAATCCAATTTGAACAATAGCTAAACAGAATATTAACTTAAAAAATTGCAATTTCTGTAAATATACACATAAATGTAAAAATTAGTATGAAATAAATTTAAAAAAAAAAAAAATACAAACCATAATCTCCTTGAACTTTTGCTGCTCAGTTTCTAATCGATCCTCACTGCGGATTTCAAGCTCCCTTAGCTGTTCCTCCAATGAATGGATTCTGTGAAGAAAAAGAAAATTCCTTTTACCTTTATGTAGCAACAATGGAAACTGAATAGTAATAAAATAAATAATTAAATTGAAAACAAAACAGTTAAAATGTTGCCCACTATAGTATGTATGTGTGATTTCAAAATGCAATTTTAATTTATTATATAAAGCTAGAATTATTGTGAATAAATAATTCAATCATGCATCAAAACAAATCATACAATAACCATTCTAAAGATATCTAGCAAATTATGATGAAAAAACATCAAAAATGTTTTTAAAAAATTCATAATTATTTTTTGCTTTAAATCAAAATTTGGTAAGAGGAAGGCTAAGCAAATAGACAGAGATAAGGAATTTTCCAGCTTAATATCTTTTATTTCAGCAACCTTTATCATGTAACATCTGGCTGAGAACAAAAATGCTCTACACATTTAATGCTGTTTGTTGAAGCTCTGTCGCCAAAGAAAATTAAAAAAAAGCCATAGTTTAAGTGTCCTGCACTTGAAGCAATGCGATGATTTTAAAACTATATATATATAAGTTTTTCGTGAAGAATTATCTGAGCTTTAGAACATACATATAACTTAAATATTTTAAAAGTTATTTTACTTTTTTAAAAATTAGCAATTTGGCGACAATTTTCCGTCCTAGATGAAAATTATCAAAATCACTGNAAGACTTTTATAAAATAAAAACCAAAGTAATACTAAAAATAAAATTCCTACACATTTAATGCTGTTTGTTGTAACTCTGTCGCCAAAGAAAATTAAAAAAAAAAAAAAAAAAAGAANAAAAAAAAAAAAAAAAAAAAAAAAAAAAAACATAGCTTAAGTGTCTTACACTTGAAGCAATGAGATGATTTTAAAACTATATATATATATAGATATACAAGTTTTTCGTGAAGAATTATCTGGGCTTCAGAACATACATATAACTTAAATATTTTAAAAGTTATTTTACTTTTTTAAAAATTAGCAATTTGGCGAAAATTTTCCCTCCTAGATGAAAATTAACAAAATCACTGCCTTGTTCTCAGTTTCTGCAAATTTTTATGAGCTCAGGTAATGCAGCATTGGAGTAAGTTTTAAAATATTAAAAAATTAGACCACAAACACTTTTCATTTTCACAAAACTGTGGCTTTTCTCCATATTGACTTTTTGAGCCATTTTTAAAATAAGCGCGGACAGCGCTGGCTTTTGATAGGCTAAACTTGCCCTAACAGTCACGAGTAACAAGTTGCAAACTAACAGCAGTACTAAAAATATGATATTAATCGCAAAAAAAAGCATCATTTCGTATTACGACGTTACCCTTTGAAAAGCAGCCTTAAGGAAAACTTCTTAAACAAGTTGATTGCTAACATGAGGGGGTAGATAAAATATTCTATTTAACTCATTTAAGTTGCCTAGAAACAGAAGAAAGTTGATAAAATTTCCCCTAAACATCACAGAATGTTCTCTAGAGAGGAGTTCACTGTAAGAGAAACGCTCTTTACACTAAATTATTAGAATGTTATAAATATTGAAATTCAAATACTATTATATTTGAGGAAATAAGACATTTCATAAAAAATGACCCAATAGAAATCGAATGGATAGAATACGATTGAAAGAAGTAGTCAAGTCAATTGAGATAGGCGATACATCATACTTTTTTGATTTTGAAATATCGTTAGAACCATATTTTAATAAGTATTATAAAGATATCATGGCTTATGATAATATCGTGATCATTATCGACAACGATAAATATCTAATGCGATAATAACGAAAGTATTCGCGATATCGCGATCGTTACCGAAAACGATAGATATCAAGCATAAAAATATAACGAAAATTATCAACAAAGATAATATAGAAAATATTACCGTAAATAGCTATAAATTTCATTTTTAAACAAAAATATTAAGCAATAGGAAATTAATGTCAATTAAACTGAAAAAATACCACAAATAATTAAGAAATATTGATATTTCGTGTTAGGATATTATCTCGACTAGATATTAAATTTTCAACCAGAAAAGCATTAAATTATTGCGCAAGTTAGTAGTCATAGCAACTTTCGTAACAAACAAAAATCGTACAAATTTTTAAGTACATAATGTTAAACAACAAAAAACTGAAGAAAAAGATAAAATTTTTATACAACGAAAGCTTAGCATAAATTATCAGTATAACTAAATCCATTTAAATACTGAAATGGTTAGGGGCCACAAAAAAAAAGAAAAGAAAAACGGATTCAATAATAAATTTTTAAAAAAAATTCAAAAAATTATTCCTTAAATATGTCTAATAAACTACTAAATTTCAAGGAAATTAGAAATTACCGAGAAAAAAAAACTATTCCGAACGAACTACCATTTATTGAATTATTTTCTCTTAAACAGCCTTTCTTTTTTTTAAAAAAAAATATAAATAAGAATAAAATATGTATATGAATGAAATAAAGTACGGCAAGCCACTGTTTCAAGTTATTCTTCAGCAACAAATTGGAAATTATTTTAAACATATTTATTTTATAAATTATAAATAGTATATATTTTTCGCCAATATTGAGCCATTTGTTCAATAACAATTGCTAGCTAAAAAGAAAAAAAAAATCTCTGTACACAAAGAGCTTTAGCTCTTTTTTTAACTACATGAAGTCAAAAGAAGAAGAAAAAAATTTGCTATATTTTACCATATAAATGAAATCACTATAATGGGATACAATATCAAAATTCTGGAAAGATCACATAAATCAGAACAATTCTGCGGTAAAAATAATACTTGCGTGGAGTTCTTTTTTTTTAACTATTGAAATTATTAATGAAAAAGTAAATAAAATAAAGAAATGTCAGCAGCTTCACTTTCTTAAAAGATTTTAAAAAATTAGTGAAGAATTGAACGTTAAATTTTTTGAGGAATGTTTGAATTACTTCTAAGTCCTGATAAACAAAATCCCGTTCATCAAATTTACTAAACCAACACAAATTTTGCATCACCAATAAAAAGTTTCTCCCAAAAAGTTCTCCCAAAAGTGTATAATTTTCATATACATTTATAACTTTCAATGAAATGGGGCTATATTCATTAATTAAAATGAATATCATTTATAAGATCTTTAATATATTCTTAACAGAACTGTATGGAATATTTTAAAAACAAAGCAAACGTTTATATCCATCTGAAATATCCATTTTAATTGATGAATAGAACAGTATTTCACTGAAAGAAAAGCGTTTCGAACACTTTTGAGAACAGTTGTATATTTATAACCGAATAATTCAGCAAGTTTTTTTTATTATTATCGGTTCATATTAACCAGCTTTATGAAACTTAGTTTTACGGAATTATCTTTTTAAATGATAAAAAAATAGGTTGCGCATATTTTGGCACGATACAATCAATTTTTTGAGTACAACTTTTACATTAAAAATTATGAGTTTCGTAAAAATAGAAATGTGCCCTATATATTTAATGATATGTTTTGCAAAGAATCTATATTTTACCATGCAAATTATTTCGCAACAATATGATGGAATAGCAAAATTTCAGAAAGATCGCATAAATCCGAGCGATTCTCACAGAAAAAGCGTCAAGAGAAGATCTTTCTTCAACTGAGCGTGTCACATTTGTTCCGGTTACTGCAACCAGATAAATATTTTCTTTTGCATAATTTTTTTCTCATGCAGTCAATATCGTCATGCCTGCCGGATATACGGAAGTCTGCTAATCATGATACGGACTAGTAGTGAACAAAAATGAATACACTTGAAGTATTTTTGTAACTTAAATTTAACTGGCTGCGACTAGACAAAAAATGTGAAATACTAATTCCCATTCTTTACTAATAAACTAAATTCTAATTCTAATAATTAAATACCAGTTCCTTCTTAAAATTCAAAAAAATAAAAAATAAATAAATAAATAAAATAAAAAATTTCCGGGAAGATTAACAGTCCAAATTAATCCAAAATTAACAGTAGAAAACCGGTAACAGTTCGTAACAAATAGCGATTAAAAAATTTTTTGCCTATCGCCACCTGATCCCCACTTGTTTCGTCCAAAATGCACCCCGCATACAAATTTATTACGAAATTATTAAAGATGGAATTATCATAAATATTTCATAAAATTTTGAAAATTACTCTAAATTCACGGCTTTATTTCCAAAATCTACTTTTCAGTTTAGAAATTAATTTTCTAACATATTTAGAGAAATGCCTCACACAACTAACATTGTCGTTTTTTTTCATTCGTTTAAAAACTTTTAATTTTTGAAAAAGTAGCCAGATCCACCCATCAATCAACACTACGAAATCATTCACAAAAGAGAAATTAACTTCGACAAAAGTATAAAGCAAAATAAGTTTACATTTTCTTTTACATATTATTTGTTGACTTTTCAGGTGGTTTTACGTTATTAAATGAAGCAAAACACTCATTCGGAAGAAAAACTAACTACACTTAATATCCATCGGCATGGTGACCACTTGTGATAGCCAAAATATACCACAATCAGGCAATTTTCTTGATTCATTTTACTCTTTAGTACATTGTTATTATACCTTTTATTTTAGGATATTTAATTTTATGGAAATACGTTTCAGAAACATATTTAAAAACAAAATAAACGCGTAGTTCCTTTTAATTTTCAGTAATACTAATTTGATGGCGTAGATCTCATTTGCCACTCACGTAGATCCCGAGCCTACTTGACATGCATACAAAAAATAATTTTTAAAGAATGTGCAAGGAACAATGTTTTTCATTAAATAGAACTGTATGCTGGCAAACATTATTGTTGTTATATTTCAAATATTTTTTTTTGGGGGGGGGGCAGAAAATCGACTACAGTTTAATTTATGACAATGCCTAATGTTAACCCTACGCGAATGTCTAATGCAAAACCTTTTTTCGAATCCCAGCGATGGCTGGTCGATACGAATTTCGCATCCGGCTTGTACCGGCCATAGTGCTGACGTAAAATATCCTCAGTGGTAGACGGATCATGGGTTAGAGCCCCCTTACCGTCAGACTAACAGTAAGAGGTTTTACTCTCTATATAACTGAAAATCTGGGCTAGTTCCATCAAAACGTTCTCCACGAAGGCAAATTCCTCCTCATTTTTGATCTAGGAGTTCCCCTGTCTTCTGGATTGGGTTCAAAAATACAAGGCTACGGAGTTGAACATTATTATTCATAAACCAAAAATTGGGTCGGCTGTTCAAAGACTTTTATAAAATAAAAACCAAAGTAATACTAAAAATAAAATTCCTTAGTTAGACATATTACTGCTCTTCTTATTATTATAGATATTAAAATCACAAAGCATTAAATACCAATAAGATTGGAATGCACAACTAAAAGATTATTCAAGCTAAGAAATTCTATACAGTTTAATGACATTGCAAAATTAAATTGGTGAGTGATGAATGGAAAATTACCGTAATTTTAATACCTATTTTCACAAAATTGAATTAAACCTCTTAAATATTTTCTATTCCATGCTCCAATTCACACGAATTTACATTCCATTGAAAGCTTTCGACAAATCGAAAGCTCTCCATTTGTATTTTTTTATAACCAGATCTTTTCAGCAAACAAAACCAAAAATTCTACTTTATATAATGTGGGTATTAATTTTCAGTTTTCATTGCCACAAGAGGAGGAAAAAAAGATGAAACACTAAACGGAACATAAGAATTGGTGGGGGGAAAAATAGAATGAAATGAAATGCTGAGAAGCATTATTACAAGACTGAGAGGGAGAAAAGAAATTGCATTCTTCATTATTTCTTCATTCGAAAGTTCTGTTGTATTATGAAATAACTCCTTTTTTAGTGAATAACATGCAACAGTATTCATGACCATTAGGTTGAGTTAAGTTTCACCCATCTTTAACTAGTGCCCTCTAAGGAAGAAAGAGCATAACGTCAGATGATTAAATAAAAAAAGAAATTTAAAATAAAGCCAGTTTTGTGGAAAAAGAAAATCATTTGTGATCTGTGAGAGCCCACAATGGGGGGGGGGGACTCAAGAGGAGGCACTTGCATCCTTTGGGATCATAATAATAAAATTATAGTTTGCTATAACTGTCATCAATTATTATTTTAAATGAAAATATTGATTGTTATGTGTCACATTGAATCTATTCCGGTTCATAAAATGGTACAAAAGTTGCAATTTTCAATTTACTATAATTAACAAATATTTTGCGTTAATTAAAAGACACAAAAAAAAAATACTCACTGTATCTTCTTCTGTGCTAGCATACTTAATTAACTAAAATCATACTTAAAAAGAGATTTTTTTTTTCAATAAAAGTCTAAATTATGGGCATTTTTGAAATAATGTACGATAAAATTATTATTTTTTATATTATTATTATAATAAAAGAAAAAATTGTTAAAATTCTTAGGCCTAGAAGTTTGCACATAATTAAAATTGTTTACGAGCGTATGCCCACATGTAAAATTACTTTTTAGAATAAAAAGAATTATGCACTATTTTTAATAAAATTTAATGAATATTTCCTCTTGTTTACTCCCCTGAGAAAATTTCGAGGAATCAATTGTTGTGATCCAATTAATTACAACAGTTACTTCCAATACGGCATTATTTGAAATTATTAACACACTATTCACTATTACTCATTTAAAGGAGTAAAAAACTATGTGGGTACACTAGAATTTTACTTATTTTGACTTATAGATTTCAATTTATTTTAATTTAAATAATTTAATTAACTTTTTATACCGGGGAGAAGCCTAACTATCTTGAAATTCACGCAAGTAAAGAGGATAAACTTTGGTCAATCACGGGTAACGGAATTAAAACTAAAAGAAAAGGTCCGTGTCAGTAAATAAACAATTACGTTATTTCTTGTGAAAAATAATAATTAACAAAATACTAATCATAAATACGAAAAACATTTTACACCCACGTGGATAGGAAGAAACCTGTAAACTAATATGCTATAGAAAGCAAGGAACAACTGCTTTGCAAAACTAAATTAAATCTAAAAAAAGTCCGCGTCAGTAAAAATAATTATTAACAAAAAATAATCATTAATACGAAAAAGATTTTATACTCACATGTATAAGAAGAAAGTCGTAAACCAATATGATAGAGAATGCTAGGAACAACTTTGCAAATAGACACACGTTTTTAATACTTTTCTCCTTCAATTTACTTTTAACACAATAACTTTTCTAAGAAAAACTGTACTGTCCAAACATGCTTACCAACTCCCCAAAACTAGTTTTTACGGTCATAGGTAAAAATATGCAGCAGGCCTCCCGTGACGTCACGTGGAACTAATATTATGCTCAACAGACATTGCAACAATTGGGTGAAATCATTCATTTAACTTCACGAAAATTTTACCCCCTAACTACTTAAATCCCTCCCTACGATTTCATCTATCCCCACTGAGATTGGGATAGGGAATGTCAAAATGGATTAGTTTATATATAGATAGCTAACTAATGTTAGTAAACTGAAATTTCTTTTATCTGTCTCAGCTCAAAGCCACTAGTCTCAGTTGCCCTAGGGCCAGTAAACAGATGAAGAAGTGAGGTCCCGTATCCGCGGGCAGGTACTTCGGCAAATCACATATCCAAGTCCAAGGATTGGCAAACTCTTGAATCTAATTTGCAACTATAATATACCCCAATACTTTTGATAAAGTAGCAAAAACATTTCTTTAAATAAATAAAATAAATATTAAATCAATTAAAAGGAATTACTTATGCAATTTATTTATCAACTTATTCAGTTTAAAATGCCATGCAATACAGAATCTACCACATTTTAACACGTGACTTATTAAGAGTAAAATTTACAGTTTGCTAAAAAAAAAGAAAAGAAGAAAGAGCCGAAAAAATAGCAGTTTTCATTCAACCCTTTTAACACATATCAATGAAATTTGATTGAATAGCATCTTTTATAAATAACTTAAAAATATTCCTAACTTTAGAAAATGTACTTATGACGCTATAAAATGTAATTAAATATTTAAGTACCAAACTTTAAAAATNTTTCGAAAGTTCGAAAAATGTTCTAAATTTCAATAACTGCAGTTTTAAATCAAAACAGTCTTGCAACAGCCCATTAAGAGCCCGGTTGGTCATGAATTTTAAGGTCCCCCAACTTCGTGACCAGCAGCATGATTGTGGCGATGTGATCAGCATTGCGCACAGGCCGCATTTACTTGCTAAACTGAGGATGGAACCCTTGTCTCTCCCAATGACAGCTCAGAGCTTTAACCGCTGAGTCACCGCAACTCAATTGTAGTTATTGTATCGTAAGCTAATAATTGTTAAATAATTGTACTTTTTCAAAAAGTGATTTTTTTCAAAATATATAAGAAAATGAAACACTTTATCCTTCTTGCTAATATCTGTAATTAGGGCCGGGATAGCCTGGTTGGCAGGGTACTGGACTCATGCCCAAGAGGGCATGGGTTCGATCCCCGTCGGCCGATAGTAAATAGTGACTGTTAATCGTTAAATCTGTCGATTCACAAAGTCCTCCCTATTCCCATAACAAATCATATCTCTGGTGGTACTGATCCAGGAGTTTCCTTGTCTTCTAGATTAGTTCAAAATTATAAGGCTACGGAGTTGAACATTAGTAGTCGTAAACCCAAAATTGGGTCGGCTGTTCAACGACGGATACATAATAAGATGAAATATCTGTAATTGATATCAAGAGTAATTTTTTTAATTGTTTCATTACGTATGATAGTACTATTTCAGGAGATAGATAATTAAAAAATATTTCATAAAAGTTTGAAACATTCCTTCTATGCACTTTAAATGGATCATTGTAGTTTAAATAGCTTAAAAAGAATATTTTATAGCATTTAAATAAATATTAAATTACATCAATAAATTCAGGCTTAATAATCCCGAATCGAACCCAACGTTAAATTTATATAATTTTTTAAAGCTAACATCACATCACAACTTATTTGTATCTGTTCTGAATTATCCATAACAAAGAGGGAAAACCGGTGTCCTTTTTACATACATTTTTTCTGACGCTAACTATACAAGCAAAAATGGATTTTGGTATTTTTCAATTCTAGAAAACAGCGTAATAGTTACTAAAACAATTCTTTTAGAATATCGGAATAATATTTGCGCTAAAATATAAAATCCAAAAGAAAAAAAAAGAAAGAAAGAAAAAAAAATTAGGAAAAAGATTTTTTTAAATTTATATTCATAAATTTATCACTAATTGATTTGATAAATTAAAGAAATTTCAATGACAAATCACTTCCTTCTAGCTCTAAATAACTAAACAAATAAGTACGAATTTGAAAAATTATTGTTTGGAAGTGAGTTGAAGATTCCTTAAACTCAGAAAAAGACACCGGTGTTTAATGCTGTATTAGTTAAGCAGAAATTATTAAAATGATAAATATAATATTTTTCACTTATTATGACCTAAATTAATACAAAATAATAGAAAAAATATGAAAAACATGTTTAATAAAAATTCTGCATCAAAGAGTTAAAGTTTAGTGTTTTAATTTGATATTTTAATCGAATTAAGTTAGTTAATTAGTTGTTAATTTGATATTTTGATCGAAGATTAAAATTTTCTCCACTTCGTTAACGCTTTATTATTTTTGATGATTTAATAAAAATAATAAGTCAAGTTCAAAGGTTTATTCATAATAATTTCATGCTTTTAATTATTCTCCAAAAACGTTGATAATCAAAATCATTAGTGATTCCAAATATTTAATTCATAATAATAATTCCTTAAATCAAATTTTTGTCATTTCATGTTTTTAACATTTTATTAGCATTTTTATCCTTCCGATAATAACTTAAGTATGGAAAATATTCAGGTCATTCAGAANAAAAAAAAAAAAAAAAAAAAAAAAAAAAAAAAAAAAAAAAAGAAAGAGACGAAAAAATAGCAGTTTTCATTTAACCCTTTTAACACATATTAATGAAATTTGATTGAATGGCATCTTTTATAAATAATATTCCTAACTTTAGAAAATGTACTTATTACGCTATAAAATGTAATTAAATATTTAAGTACCAAACTTTAAAAATAAAAAGACCCATCTACGGGTAATTAATCATTCAGTTTAAATATTTTTACTTTATTTGAAAGGAAAGCTTAGAAGCGATTAATTACATCAAATACATTTTGGTACTTTTCCGTTAAGCTGGCGCAACTATTTCTTTCTTTTTTATTTATTTAATTATTTTAAACACAAAACGTTCCCACTAAAAGAATAAATAAATATATAAAAAAAATAAAAAGTAGGTGAATTGACTTGCGTTCGGTTTGCGGAAAAATACCTACATTTCCAAACAATAACAACCGTCAGTAACGAAAAACAATTTTTTTTTTAATTTCTAGAAAATAATTAAATAAAACTAATTAAAACCTTTCTTTCTGCAAATTACAAAATAAATAAACAAATAAAAAAATTTAATTTCTAGAAAATAATGAAATAAAACTAATTAAAACCTTTCTTTTTGCAAATTACAAAATAAATAGATAATTTTTTTTTTTAATTTCTAGAAAATAATGAAATAAAACTAATTAAAACCTTTCTTTCCGCAAATTACAAAATAAATAAATAAAAATTAGGTTGATGCATTTATAAAACAAAAACAAGACCACATGAGGTGCATAACTATTCAAAACATACCCATGTGAGGGAGGAGGGATCTTTCTGTGAAGTGCACTTCATAACATCTTCCTCCGCATCCTCAGAGAATAAAATAACACGGATTTTTTTTTCTCTCTCCTCTTTCCATTCAACGTCTCACATTACTCCCGACAATCCTTTGACTCATGAACGATGTTTTGAAACAGATGTTTGAGAAACATCGATGAATCAGTCGCACGCTTACACGATCCCCGCAACACGACTGACAGTTCTTCAAAATCTCGCAACTTCTCGCGGGACTTCTTTCTACCTCTACTTTGAAACCATTTCAAGCGTGACGTCACGGAAATGCCCTGCCTTACGTCCACTTTCTACTCCCCTCTCCTTTTCTGCTCCCCTCCCTACCACATGAAATGATTCACTCATAAAAAATAAACAACAAAAACAGTTTGTTTATTTAGAAGCAAATTGAACCATCAATTTAGTTTATTGAACTTTTAATTTAGTTAACTTCATAGTTTTTTTTTTTTTTAAATCCTTTTTCTTTTGTTTTAACAAGACTGTTAGTCATAAACTTATTTTTATTATTTTTTATTTGTCTACCATAATTTAACGTAATACATCTTTTTTTATTAACAATTAATGTAAAAAAAAATTTTTTTTTAAACTGTAGCGTAAAAACAAAAACAATCAAATTCTATATATATTAAGTTACATAAAATGTTAATAATGCAAATGTAAATAGTACAAATTAAAAATAACTGTGAGAATTATACTTCATTTTCATAAATTTTATGTTAAAATAATTCTTTAAGCATAACATTATTGAAATCGCTAAGTTCATTTATAATTTTAGTTCTGCAGTGGAATCGGCCGAAAAACACTAGAAGAACATTGATATTGGTATTTTAATAGGGCTAAAGTGTTACCTAATAGACCCATTATGAAACAAAAAAAAATAAATTATTGACCTATCTCAGGGCAACACACTGAAATTAGCATTAAAAAATAGTTTTCAGCTCAAAAATAACAGTCTAAATAGTATCCTCAGAAATAAATAATAGTAGCATACATAATATTTTTGATAATAAAATAGCACATAAGGTTTACAAAAGTTAAATAAAATATAATATATAATTAGGAATGGGAAGTGGATTTTTTTTAATTGAAAACAAATCCAGAGGGCGCTCTGTTAGCCCATTTATTTTTCACAACACTGCCCACGTGGTTTTTTGATCCAACAACATAGCTTTTCAAAATTTATTATTTATAATCGAATTGGATGACTAGATTTGTAGCGGATAGCTAGTTTGGTAACAAATTTCTTTAAAAACAATAGCTTTACTAAATAAATAGCCGTTTATCTGAAAAAAGTAGCTTTTTACTTGTTTTTATTTATTTATTTATTTTATTTATCGATTTATTATTTTTGCTTTGGTAAAAATAGTAGCCATTGTTGTCAGTTTCTAGAAGCGCCTCAATTCTAGAAGCGAACAGTCACCAGGTTTTAATCTAAAATAATCAAAATCTATATATATTATCCTTCTAAATTTTAGAATTAAAAATTCTTCTCTATTATTTTGAATGACTAAATAAATCGGTAATAGGAAAAGTAACTCCACGCATTGTGTATTTGTATTGGAAAATCAAAAAGACTAAATTACTTAAAAAACATATGCAAAAAGAAAAAATAAATAATAAAAAAATCTTGAATTAATTGTTTACTAGGCTGTAAACACAGCTTATTTGCAAAATTATAAAATATATATATATATATATATAAAAAAGGGGGTAAGTCGATATAAGCAGCCACATAATTAACGAGAAAAAATTGTTTTTTCTTCACTCGATTTAAGTTTTTCTGTTTATAAAAGCGTAAATTTAATTTTCTTTTCCTACACTAACAAGTCTAAATATTTTTCAATTAATTTAAAAAAAATTCGTAAATATGTAATCACAGTAAAATTTTTTATTCATTCAAAATTTTAAATTTTGAAAAAAAAATTCCTGATTTGCTTATCAATAAGGGTCACATTTTGGTTTTAGTGTGGTTTGGTTTAAAGTGGTTTAGTAAGAATGATTCCGATGTGAATAAAGCTGCTTCTAAACAAAATGCAACTTAATTTATTTTATTAACAATAAAATAAGAAACTTTAGGTCCATTATGGGATAACGAAATATTTTTTTATTTTATAAAAATAAAAATTTTATAAATGTGCGACCACAAAGACAATTTTTTATATTTTTAATTTTGAAGAAGAAAAATTTTTTTTTTATTATACATTATATTGTTCAACAATAATGTCATGTTTGTCAAGTGACTTGGTAAAAATGATTCAGATAGGAATATAGTTTCTCCGAAACGGAAACAAAATCTATCAAATTGATTCATTTTATTAGCTTCCGACGGCCAAAGCTCTTTCTAACAATATCGATGAGATCATAAAGTTATAAAAGTTTTTAAGTTGCTGGTAAAAAAAATTGGAAAAGATCTTAAAGAAAACAATATTATCTCAATTTTGTGACTGCGTTCATTATTTGCAGTGCAATGCTAAGTAACCACAAATGGTAAAAATGCACGATTTTAGCATTAAAGCTTGAATCAACGTGTTGAATAAATATAATGAAACAGATTATTATTGAGAAATCTGTCTGACGTATGATGTAATGAATTAAAAGAAAAATGAAAAGTATTGATAAAAATTTACAATCTTCTCAATTGGTTTCAGAAGGAAAATATTTCCTGATTTTTTCAGGAAAATTTCCTCAGAGCAGTAAAAAATATTTTAAGCATACATTTTTGTTTATAAAAGCAAACCTATTTTTTTTTTGGTATTGAAATCTAGTAAACAATTTTACCCATTGACGCAACTGGGACATTGATGACCCTTTTATTCATTTCTCTAATACTTCATTTTTACTTCATACTTATTCATTTCTAAGTATTACAAGCAAAAATATATTTTAGTATTTTTCATTATGAAAAACAGTTGGAGAGTTACTAAAATCTGTTAGATTATCGGAATTATATTTTTACTAAAATATAAAAAACACGAAAAAAAGTTGGAAAAATATTTCTTTTTATTCACATTAAAAATTTTCAATAATAAATTTTCTAAATTAAAGAAATTTTAATGATAAATAACTGTTTCTCTTAGATCTAATCAACTGCAAATCTGATTGTTTGAAAGTGAGCCACGTTTGGAAGATTTTACCTTTAACGCAGAAAAAAAGGCAGCGGCGTTTCGCGATCTATTTCATAACCATAAATTATTAATAAGCAAAAGAAAATAAAGTTTTCACTTATTTTGACCTGAATTAATAAAGTATGAAAAGTATGTTTAAAAGTTCTGCGTTAAAGGGTTGCGGCAAGAAATTGTTGAGTTAGAGAATATTGGCCTTAATTATATTACTAGTTTGATATTAATTAGGATCCATTATTATCAAATATCTACTATAAAATAATGAATCGATAATTTAAAATTCAATAATAATCAACAATTCAAATCAATAAAATTAAGTTTATATCAAAATTTTAGAATCACTGAAATAATTCCTTGGTTTTCATTGTTTCAATTCACGTATTCAATACAGTATTGCTCAATTCTAGTGTTGTCTACTTGATTTATGGACATATCCTTCCGACTTTAAAAGTTTTTAAGAAACAATTTTCCCGGTACTAGTCAACTAAAAAGTAAATTCACTCTTTTTTTTCTTTCTTTTTTAAAAAATTTTTTTTTCAAGATCATTTAGTGGCACTAGCAATTGGTTTTTTATTCTTTAAAATTATTTTACATAAATCAAAATTGTGACAATTACTTTAAATCCAATATGTGAAACAAACAATTAACTACTAATTTAAACAGTAAAAATAACTGTGAAAAATCTTTTTTACTTGCTACAGAAATTCTGAGCAATTAGAGCGTATATCAAAGGATTAATATTGATTTACAAAATACATTCAACTATACTCTTAACATTTATTCCTAACACATTGCAGTTGCTTGTTATTTAAGATGTTTATTAATGTAGATAAAAACCATCTACTTAAAAGCCATCAAGTTGATTAATTTATTCCAGAAAAAAAATTAAATCACAATTTGAATACGAATTTTGCAAAGTAAGTAAACAAAAAGTGAAATGAAAAAATAGAATAAGCAAAATTTCAAAGAGAAAGCATTTGAAGCACAAAAGAGAAAATGCTTTTTTTCTTAATGGTCCCCATTTAAGTCGACAATTGCACACCCAACAGAAAGAATCTAGTTTTGCCGCATACTTCTCGTGACTTTATGGCATGTCGCCCACACCCATCTTCTATTATTCTAGAAGGAAAAAAAAAGGAACTCAATATTAAAAAGTTCTTTCTTTGATGAGTGGGAGACGCCCGAGACACCATTGAGGACACAAAGGGCACACATTAACTCCATTTTTCTAGTTGCAAGTTCACGACATGCAAATTCCTGTGTAAATGTAATCAACATTTATGTTAACTTCATTAAAGCTGTTTTTCGAAGTTCTGTCGCCAAGAAAAGTAAAAAAGCCATAGTTTAAGTGCATTACACTTAAGCAATGCGATGATTTTAAACTGTGTACTGGGCTTTAGAACAGACAAATAACTTAAATATTTTAAAAGTTATGTAATTTAAAAAAAAAAAAAAATAGCCAATTTGGCAACATTTCCCCACCTAAATGAAAATATCAAAATCACTGACTTATTCTCAGTTTTCGCACATTTTTATAAGCCCAGGTAATGAAGCATTGGAATAAGTTTTTAATTCTTAAAAAATTAAACCACAAGTGCTTTTCCTTTTCACAAAACTAACTTTTCCTCATAAAGATGTTTTGCGCCATTTTCAAAATAAGCGTAGACAGACCCTGGCTTTAGATGGCTAAACTTGACCAAACAGTCAAGAGTAACAGTTGTTAACTTACAGTAGTTATAAAAATAGCATATTATTCGCAAAAAAGCACCATTTCATATTACGACCGAGCCTTCGAAAAACAGGCTAACTTCTATGTTTTAAATCACTAAAGAGATATATAAAATTTATTTATTTACATTCATTCTTGCGAGAAACGTGCCTTAATACCTTAAAATGGTACATTCACAATTTTAGGAGCGGAAAATGCATTTTTATCAATAAGTATTTATATAAGTATTAAATTTTTCAAATGTCTGATAAGTACACATCACTGCGTGCGATCAGAGAACTTCACAAGTGTTTACATTAAGTTGACGTTTTTTTTATTTTTTGGAACGACTAAATTTAGAACTGGAACAAATCTTCAAAGATCAATTTAAATTTAAACTGACTAAAAAGTAAAAATATAATCTTAACAGATGTACACAGAATTATTTCAATTTACTGCAAAATTTTTGCTATAAACAGTTTACTATCAATTTTATTTAAAAATTTTGGATTTTTTTCACAACTACATACGTACCCTCAAAGCCGTTTGGAATAACCTATAATTGTTTAATGCTAACTAACGTGAATAATTTCTTTTAAAAGTGTTTTCCAAAAATTTGTGTATCATTGTTGAAAATTTATTATTAAAAAAAAAAATTGGAATGGTTCAAACATACAGGCGGTTTTTAAGAGCTTAAAAAAAAAGCTGTGTCAGGAAATTTTTAGTAATTAACATGATTTTTGAAGCTCTTTCGCCAAACCAAGGAAAACAAAGAAGCCACATTTTGTTCCAAGTGACATGAAGCAAAGCTATAATTTTAAACTAAATATCCCAACTTCACGTTGAGAATTCTTATTGAATTATCTAGGCTTGACAAAGAATTAAAATAATTTTAAAGCTATAAAAAAAATTAATTAAAAATCGCTGAAAAGATGAAAATTATCAAAAATCAATGCCTTAATCTTATTTTTTGAAAATTTTTATGAGCCCTGATAATAAAGCAATAAAAAGTTTTTATATATTAAAAAATTAAGACCACAAATGCTTTTCTTTTTCACAAAACCGTGGCCTTTTTCTAATTGACGTTTTGCGCCACTTCTAGAATTAGCTTAGAAAGCGCTATTTAAAGATAGTCTAAACTTGACCTAATAAGCATGAGTAACTATTACAAGCTCCCAGCAATTATAAAGATAGAATATTATTCGCACAAAATGCGAAATATTTCATGCGGAGACAGAGCCTTCGAGAAACAGACATTAGGTAATTTCTCGATTCAGCCACCACTTTTTCTCTTTCTTGGATGAAAATTTGTGAGGGTAGACGCACTCTAATGGAATATGTTAAAGAACATTTCACTTCTGCGAACAAAATGAGGAAGTGTGCTTATTAAAAACTGAAGTAATATAGTTTTCGAAATGTGAGATTAAGAAAAAAGTTTCATGTAAATAAATACTAAAATCGTTATTTATTGATCCGCAATTGAAAGTAATAAATTTTCATTTTTTTTACGGACTTCGGCATGATTGTGCAGAACTACGAGAAGGAAAAAAAATGTAACAAACCAAAGCAATTTTTTTTGCGAAATAAGCAGTCTAACAAATTATATATAATAAGCTCCTCTCATTAGTGGATTAAAAAGGTAGTAATGATTTTATACCTTTTTTTCTGTTTTATTAATTATTTATAAAACAGATTATTAATTATTTATTTCTTTGAATGCATAAGAAAATTATTTTTCCCTATACTGCCAATTTATATGCAATGATCTGAAACAATATTGATACGAGACATTTCTTCCAAAGGTGACACTTTTACACAAGACCATTCCTTATAATTGTTTCCAGACAGGTATTTTAAAAGTTTCTGGAATTTTCACTTATAACAAAACAATACACTTAACGTTTACTAAGTGAAAATCATAATATTTTTACTTGAAAATGCGGCTTTTCATTTCTTTCCCCCACAAGCTCTTTAAATATAAAAGTTTTGCTTGGTTTAATAAAGAAAATTGTTAGACACTTTTAATTACTTCATTTACTTGTAGAAGCAACACCACAGCGGTTTTATGTATAAAAAAAATACGATAATTTTGTTTATCATATTTAAAATTAAAAACAAAAATAATCACAACTTTGACCACAAAATAAACAGCAAAATGGAAAGGAAAAAAATTACCTATCGGGGGGGGGGGATGTAGTAATTACTAAGTAAAAAATTTAATTATTTTTTTTCCACGCAATATCATTATCTGTTTTATATTTATTACCTTTTAATTTATAATAACTAAAATCTAAAATCAAACATTTGATTTTCAGATAAAGTAGTTCTTTTTATTTTTTGAGATTTAGATAATAATAATGACAACAGATGTATAACAAATAATTGATTTCAAAAGTCAATTTATTTGTGTTGTCCGATGAATAAATGGACGTTGTATAAAAAGAATTTTTGTCTGCAACTTTGTCGCACTATTGACAGAAAAAGGTCAGCGAACGTCACGCTTTGAGAATTATAATCGATGCCAACACAAATGTCAGAACTTTAGATAAAGCCTATTTCCTAATATTGATTAAAAAATGTTCTGTTTTCAAATCATTAATAGAAGTTTTTGTTAAAAGTAACTGAGCCGTTTTGTCCCATTATTTTAATTTTATTCGAATCGAACAACAATGAGAAATTTATATATTTATTTGTTAGAAGGCTCTGCTCATCCCTACCATTGATTATTTCGTAATCATTTTTGATTATTTGCGATAAAAAATTTGTAAAAACAAAAAAACTTTTTTTTTTATTGTATTGACACAGTTTCAGTTCCTGATTTATTAAAATACACTTTAAAGCTAAACATTTAAAATTAAACAAACTAACATATTTTTCAAAAAATTATTATCTAATTTTTTATTGTTATAAAAACACATATGTTTTTTGCATAAGAGATTATTTAGTAATAGTGCGGAAAACTAATTTAAAAATTTTGCTTCAAAAACTTTGATTAATTATTTTATATTCATTATTTTAATGGCATATGTTGACTGGAGCGAGTTTTATTTCCGAAAGCAGTTTATTCCTATTTTTGTAAAGCAAATAAATCATTTTATTTATCAGCACTGCACCGCTAAATAACGTTCAATTTCTCAGTACTATGTTAGCAAATAGCGATTCACAATTTTCTTATTCAAGTTTTTTTTTTAATGTTGCATAATTGAGTTAAACGACTTTTTAAAAACCGTTATTATGATTTACACAAAGAGAATGGCAAATAAAATATCTGCATTATTACTTCCGAGACAAACTGGTCAAAAAAGTAATCATTCTGAAGCTTGATGGGCTTCGAGCCGCCGCCCGGAATAGAATCTCGGTTGTTACGAATGACTGCAATAACCACTAAGTCGTTAGATGATTTAGAAGTTTTTTCTTTCTTTTTTTCAAAATAATAATGAATTAAATAAATAATAATTATAAAAAAAAATAATTGCAAGAAAATAATTCAAAATTGAAAATTTTTTAAAACTTATTTTTTGGCGGTTTTCAACTAAAATAACCTTAAAAAGCTAAATCTTAATGTATTGAATAATATCAAAATTCTTGTAAATTTTTTCTAAGAAAAGAGAAGAGAAAGACAAAATGACAACAAATGTTTTCCTTGGTTTTCTGAGTAAAATATCAACAATAAATAATAAATAAACAAAATATAACTGTTTCATTTGGATTTTTTTAAAACTTATAATATTATAATTTGAAGCCCATAAAAAAAAAACTATTCTTCTTCATTGTGTTGTCTTAAACAATAGAAAACTGTGGAGGAAAAAAAAACTTCAACAACGTTCATAATTACATAAAAAATAAATAAAAAATAGCGCTGAATATTCAAATCTACAGCTATCACTATCGCCATATGAGAAGAATTGCAAGAAAGAAAAAAAAAGGAAAGCTTTTGAAATTGCTAATTATTGTTTGAACTAATAATAAAAATAAAAAAGTTTATTTTTGTATTCAACGAAATCCTAAAACTTTATTAAATAAAAAGAACCATTTAGTAAAAAAATTTTTTTTTTATTTTTATGAGGCAAGTAAACTAAAAGGTTTTTAAAATACTTGTGCATTCAAGCTTTAAATAGCAAATAGGTCAAGCACAACGACAGCATTCTGTGAACAATTACGATATTAAATTTAGGTTAATATTTTGAGACAAAAAACGTGAATATTCAAGGAAGAAATAAGCTGTTATGTGCATGAAATTAAATGTGTATGCATAAATAAATAAAACAAATAATAAGAAGAGGAAAGAATCGTAATTAGGAGCGGAAGAAAAATTTACGAATGGCAAAAAATTTACATTAAAGGCTAGTTGATAATCGTCCATCAATTTTTAGAGACAAAAATAGTAAAGTGTTGACAGTTTTCCCTGTACGGATACAGTGTGTAGAATTTATACAAAATATATGCAATGCAAAAAAAGATGACAAGGGAAAAATAAGAAATGTCCCCGAAACACCACTTGCACTGGTGATTATTACTGTATGACAAATAAGATAAAAATAGCGAAGGAAATATTTAGTTGGCAAGAAAGTATAATTTCAGTTTGCTCTTATAAACGGGGCTTTTTTTTTCTTCTTTTATTTACTCATTTTGCTTATAAATTTATAAATGAATCGTGTGATCTTACAACGATTGGTTCAGTCTATAAAAAAAATAATTTTATTGGTTTTTGTTTAACATAATAGTTGTCTAATTGCACTAGTTCCATTAGAAACTAGATTCATTTTCGCTATTTCAAAATTATAAATTATATTTATTTTTACTATACAATTTAATTAAAAGAAGTTAAATAATCAAGAGAAGTTCAAAGATATTTTTAAATTAGTATTATTATTAATAATAATAATAAACTGCATTCCTTACAGCTGAATTTATCAAAATCTATAATCTACCAAATTTTTTCTGCTCATAGATACGGAGTTTCACATAGAGCAAAACCAGGGACCGACCACGACTTCAGGCCCAAGGCCCACAAAATATTCCGGGCCCCTAACAAAATATTTTGAAATTAAATTTCTGAAGGGTAGTCCTAACAATAAAAAGAATCTATTAAACTGCATGATCCAAAAGAAACATTCTAAAAAAGTTTAAAAGCAGACAATTGAAGATTATTTTTCTAAGATAAAGTTTATGCACCTAAATATTAAAGCAAAATATAAAACAACAAAACAATGTTGTATGAAAATAAAAATAGTTGGGTGAACACAAACAATTGAAATCAGTGATTTTTGCTAAAAGTCACTGATAAGCTGAATTATTTTAAAGATTGCAGCCTTCCATATTTGTCAAGAACAAGCTTTTAGTTCTTGTTGACACTAACAATTTATAAGAGACTGCGAATATGCATTCTCGTTGCATTTGCTTAAGCCATTGGAGTAAAAATTGCACCAATTAAAATTCAGTTTTACTTTCGAATTTGAGTAGTGCAATCTTTACACGAGTTTGGTTTATCACAATATAAAGAAAATTTGAAATAAAAAATGCCTTTTTTAAGAAAAACTGTTTCCTTCAGTAATGTTTTTTTTTTTTTTAAAGTAATATTGTGGACTTTTTTCTAATATTTGAGGCCCCCTAGAAAGTGTGGGCCCTAGGCACGTGCCTATTGGGCCTAGGCGATAGTCAGGCCCAGAGCAAAGACAAAGCTTGAATCGTATGCCACCATAGACCACAGCTTTAAAGAAATAGTCTGCATCCATTTTAAATGTTTTTTTTTTTCTTTTTTTGTGGTAAAAGTTAAAATAATATTCTACTATGTTAGCGTTTTTAATTTACGGATTTTTGAAAAATCTCTTATTTTTCTCTTACGTAAGTTTGATATGTTTTTTCACGGGCTCATGCGTATTTCGCCAGAACTGACGCTTGCGCACCAAAAGGGCACATGCGCAATAACTTAAAATCTTATTTACCGGGGACGTTCGGAAGCTAATGTAAATTTGCGAATTCTATCTCATGACAAAATTCAATCGTATCGTCATATAATTATAGGAGAAATTACAAATCAGTTAAATGTATCAAACACAACAATTGAAAATTATATAAACATTTTAGGCATGAAGTTCGAATTGAAAAAAATTCATCGAACACAACGAATCTATATACATTTTATGAAGCCATTTTTCATCACTAACTTTGCATGACAAACATTTTCGAATTTCCAGTAGGTTCAGTGGCGTAGTTTTAATGTATGTTAGGAGGTGATTTATCCCACACCTCCTTCGCCTACACACGGTTTCTTATAGTTAGTCCGTTCAGACTACTATGAAGTCAAACCAGTTTGCGAAAGAGCCATTTAATAGAAAATCTAGCAAAAATAAAAAAAGTGGTAGGAAATTTGTTTAATTTATGAATATGATGGGTTTGTCTTATTTACTTGTCAAATAAATAAATAAATGTTACCTTTTTTTACTTTTTGATTATTCGAAACATTTAGAATTATTTTTATAACAATTCGTCGTTTTCAACGACTTCTAAAAAAAAGGTGTTTTCTGAAAGATTTCATACTCTGAGAAGAAGTTGACCAACTGCTTTAAAATTTTCGATCGAATAAAGGGATCTGCATAACACACAGTCTCATTTTGAGACTAATGAAGAAAATTACGAATTTCTGGCAAAAATATTTCGAAGAGAAGTTAAGAAAAAACATCTGGACACTACTTGAAAGCTTTTCGGTTCAGAAAAAAATTTAATTATTGCAAACATGGTGGTAACTTAAAAACATCAATATTTAACATAGTTTTTCGAAGCTCTGTCGCCAAAGAAAATAGAAAGCCACAGTTTAAGTGCCTCACACTTGAAACAAAACAATGATTTTAAACTATACATAGGCTTTAGAACGGACAAATAACTTAAATATTTTAAAAATTATCAAACATTTTTAAAAAATCACCAATTTGGCGACATTTTTCCACTGATATGAAAATTAACAAAATCACAACCTTATTCTCAGTTTTTGCAAATTTTCATGAGCATTGGAGTGCATGCAGCATTGGAGTAAGTTCTGAAATATTAAAAAACTAGACCATAAATGCTTTTTATTTTCACAAAACTGTGGTTTTTTTTCCATTGCGCCATTTTCAGAATAAGAAAAGACAGCGATGCCTTTAGACTAAACCTATTCAAACAGTCATCAGTAACTGTTGCAGACAAACAGCACATTTTTCGCAAAAAAAGAGCATCATTTCGTATGACGACGAAGCCTTCAATAAAAAATATATATGTCAAAACCCGATTTCAAAAGTTTCAATATTTAACAACTCATTCTACCTTTTCTACTTAATAGGGACCTAAATATGGCAAAAGGTCAAGGATAAAATAAAGTGAAGTTGAAACTCACTTGTTCTGTAGGGCAGCATTTTCTTGCTTGACCCTATTGTACCTTTGGTCTGTATTGACTTGGTGATCTGTTAACGTTGCCACTTGACTTTGTAATTCTTGGACCTAACAAAAAACAAGAAAACAAATTCAGAAATGTTAATTTTTTATATCAAGTGGTTTGAAACAGTTCCGTCAGAAAATGATTTATTAAATAGTTTTATTGTTTTGTATCATAATGATTGAGAGTAGAGTCTGTGTTTTTTTTTAAATTAATTTCACACAATTCAGATTTCATCCATAAATTAGATTCATCATATTTTAATCAAATAGTATCTTTTTTTATTTTCTTCAAAATTCGTAGTTTCAAATACCGAAAAAAAAGCAAAGTTTATGTCGTACAAAAACACAAATTAATAGCGGAAATTAGTCTCAAAAACAATAATAGAATAAACTACTTTTAAAAATAAATACTTATTTAAAAAAGTAAAGTTTTGCTTCGTCAAAAATATCTGTATATTATTCATTTTATTTTATTTGTTTTTTCCTGTTTGACCTACGAGTGAGCTGAAGCGCTGATGCTAAAGGAATATGAATTCATTTCCCCCCCTTCCATCTTTTTCGTTATGTTTACTACTTTAAAACGACAATGCTTTGACGATTATTTATATTTACTAATTTATTATTATTTCGAGTGATCACCCATTTTTAGCCACCAAAAGAAATAATTAAATTGATGGTGTGTTTGACTGAAGTATGTTATTATTTAGCTATTGAAAGTAGGGTAACTTTAACTTATTAATATTCATTTGCTTGTTTGTTTAGTGACTGTAAAATTCTAAGAACTAAAAAAAGTGAAAGTCTTCCTCAGAAAAAATGCCTAAAAAAACAATAAGCAATATCAATTTTAATGAATAAACTCTAAGAGTGATGGAAATATGACCACTCATATTGAACTAATAATATGATTTTTAAAAATAAAAAAGCAATAAAATTATCTCCATTAACACCAGTAAGGCTAAAAAAGCCTTCACACTAGACTCAATTCATGCTAGAGTTTGTCTACGGTAAGAACTCCCCTCGCCACAAACTCTAAGGCCGTCTGTTGCTATGGAAACAAGAATAGTGCATTTCAGGGAGAGTAGCTTCTCTTCCCTCGAGGGCTAACGCAATAGACTGAAGAAAAAACATTCCTTTTCTTTTTCGTTGACCCCACACCCCTACTTTAAATAGTTATACCTCGTTACCATAGTCACCGCCACGGGTCTAGACGAATGGCTAGGGGTTCTTACTTTAGACAAATTATAGTAAGAAAGGGCTTAACCTGGTGCCTAGAAAATATTTATCAGTCAGCCTCCCATAGACTAGCTCAATTCTTCAACCCTTCCATTCAACAACCATTATGGTGAGAGCCACGATGGCTCAGGGGATAGAGCCAATGAGGTGAAACGGGTTCGATCGCGGCGATGGCTGGTCGATACGAATTCCGCATCCGGCTTGCACCAATCACAGTGCTGACGTAAAATATCCTCAGTGGTAGATGAATCATGGGTTAGAGTCCCCTTGCCGTCAGGCTAACCGCGGAATGTTCTCGTGGTCCTCCTCTCCATGTAATGCAAATGCGGGTTAGTTCCATCAGAAAGTCCTCCACGAAGACAAATTTCTCCCAATACTTGATCCAGAAGTTTCCTTGTCTTCTGGATGGGGTCCAAAATGACAAGGCTACGGAGTTGAACATTAGTAGTCGGAAACCAAAAAATTGCAACGGCTGTTCAACGACGGTTATAAAATATAAAAATTATGTTGAAATTATTAATACTTATAATAAAGCATATAGTCCTCCCTTGTTGAAATGGAGTTGTAAGTTTCACCTGTCGAAGTGAAAAATACATTTTCCGTTCACGTTAAAAGTAAATATTTTTCCAAGGGCATTTAAAACTAGAGTTCATAGTAAAGGATAGTTTATGTTATGAATTCTCAAAAATATTACATCCGCATAAAATTTGACAGGAAATCAAAAACTAGTTTATGTTAAACGATATCCGCATTAATAGAGTTCTGATAAACTTTTTTTTTTTTAAATTAAAGATTAGAAAAATTTCTAAAATATTCACACTAATAATTATTTCGTCGTATACAAAAACTTCTAAAGAGCAATTCTTAGCTTTTTGAAATCAATAATTTTCCCTTCTATACGTGATGATGCTTTTCGAATGCATTTTAAAAAATAAACTATTTGCTATATCATTAAATTTCATACCTATTTTCTTTAAAGAAATGTCAAAATCAAATAGCCCAATCTCAACGTTCACCGAAAATGGAGCGAAATTTATTAAGAAATTTATTAAAACAGTCTTCAATAATATAATCTAAAAATCGCGAAAAGCACTTTTTCTCAACAAGATATAAGAAAACCCAGCTATCCAAGGAATATCCTTCATACACGCGAGCACGTGTTTGTGCCGCTTTACGTAACCTCAATAAAGGTCGTTAAAAAAAGAGAGGGAGGAAGAAGAAAAAAATTGATTATAGAATATCGAGAATCTTCCTAAGTGGTGCTCCCAAATTATATTGTTTTATTTTTCTGCGTGGGATTCAAACATGTAATTCACACTCATGCATGTAAGCGACGGTAATCATCAATTTAATTATACGAATTATTTTGGAAAATAATTGAATTATAGTTGCGAGTTTTAACAATCAGTATTCAGTAGAGCACCGATTAACCAGACTAAAGCCGATCCGGATAATGAAAAATACGGATAATGGGACAACTTTATAAAATGGCAATGAGAATGTTTTTAAGTAACGTCCCTTCAAACTTTTTCTAGGCTTAGGATTCGCAATTGTAATAGTGCTTGTATACATAAAATCTCATTTAAAAATTTTCAGCTGGTAATGATTAACTCTAGTAACTAGTTTCAATCCTTTCGTCGCCATCTCAATTTGGTAAAATTTGTTTGAAAATGGCGTTTTTTTTCTATTTGCTTTTTTAAAGTAATTTTTATGAAACTTTTACGAAACTAATTCATACTGAAGGAATGAACTTGGTAAAAAACCGAAGAAGCTGAAAATAGAAATCCACAAATATCACGCATAACAATTTTTAAATAATTGAAAAAGTACTTAAAATTTGAGCAAAGAAAGAAGTATGTAAGAGCATTTGTTCACAGAATCTTATCAACGTTTCAATAAAAATATGGAGGCGGGATTTTATTTATTCGTTTAAATTGTGTGAATATGGATCTCATAGTATGATTTTTAAATCACGCAAATACGAGTGCAGAAATTTAATTTTAAAATCGCGTGAATACGAATCTCGATGCATCATTTTAAAATCGCGCGAGTACGAATCCTGATGTTTCATTTTAAAATCGTAGAAAAATTAATTCACTTGTACACAAATCATGGGGGACTTTTAAATCGGGTAAATACGAAAAACGATATTTTCTATAAAATCGTGAAATAAAATTTTAAATCGCATAGATAGGAATCGCGATGTGTGATTCTAAATCGTATGAATGTAATTTTATATCGTTGGCGTTGATTGCAAAAGGCGTAAAAATTAATAAATTTTTTTTCTTCTTCTCAGGAATTCGAAGAAAAAAAACTTTCTTTGAAGAGACGTACTTTTTTTCTTTCCTTTATTAGCAATAAAAAAATATCAGTGAACGGCGTTCCTGTATATTATACAGGTCTGGTAACAGCATATTACAAATAACATTTTAAAAGCTCAAATTTGTCATACTTTTATTAGAAAACTATCTTATCTTTAAAAAGTACTTTTCAAGGTCATTGAAGAACAAAATACATTCCTCGACCCCATTAAAATATTTTGAAAAAACTATTTTCTCGGAGGATAACAAAAAAAATGAAGAAATGGAAACAATCCAGCTGATTGAACAATCCGATAAATCGACTTTGGTATAATCGAAGCTTTACTGCATTTACATACACTAGAGTTCGCATAGCGGTATTAGGAAAATTTTTAGGTCGGCCTAAAAACATGAAATTTGACCTAAAAACATGACAGAAAAAACTGAAACAGACCTAAAAACATGAAATTTGATACATACATAGGTCACCTATGTATGTATCAAATTTCATGTTTAGTAGTCTGCCCGACCTGAAAATTTTCCTAATACCGCTATGTGCATGTGAACTCTAGTGTATGTAAATGCAGTAAAGCTTCGATTATAACAAAGCCGATTTATCGGATTGTTCAAAGGTCGATACAAATGAATTCATCAATTTCAATATAGAAGCAAGAGCGGGTGTGACATTCATCGGACTGGATAATAGTCGCAAAATTTAACCAAAATAAAGAGGGAGGGTCTTAGTAATATACCAGATTTCACACAGGAAAAAAGGCAGTTTAGGAGATTTTGCGGCAATTGGTACCACTTGTTCTTGGGTACTAAATAATTGAGGCTTTTTTTCCTTTTTGTAGTCAAAGATTATTCGATCTATGGACAAGTGCGGAACAAATATGCGAAAACATTCTAGAAAAAGGCTAAAGATTGTTCTATCTCATTGCAAACATTGAGAAGTAAACGATTTCAAGTGTTATTTTCAGACCTACGATAAATTGACGGACAAAAACGTTCGAAATATTTCAAACCGACAATAAGAGTGGGAAGAAAAAACATTTAAGAGTTATTTTTATTCCCAACGGAATGTTGAGAATTATTACTTCAAGTCTTATCCCGCCAAGTGTCAAAGCTTAATCTGTACAAAATATCGACGCCTGCTATTTTGGAACCTCCTTTAATTTATAATAATCACTAACAAATGTTCCATTTCGGATTTGCACTATCAAAGTTTAATTCCGCAGACAGATAATTTTGAATCCAACCAAGAAGATCCAGTCCATCCTAGATCCAGTCACAGAACAAACTCAACGAGCCATATAATCGGTCAACCACTAGGGAGGTCGGGATAGCCAGGTAGGTAGGACGTTGATTTCTTGTTCGTGAAAACGGGAGTTCGAACCCTGGCGGTCTATTAAGTGGTGACTGGTGCACGTTAAATCAGTCGGGGTCACAAAATCTTTCAAGTTCCCATAACAAATTAATACCACTGGGGGAAAAGAATTGCAGATTGATTGTTCTCTGGTTCAGGCTAAAATTACGATGTGTAGTTAAATGAATGACTCCGCCCTGTAAAACGGTCTGTGGCGGGTGTAAGTACCTGATAACATACATATTCTTGGCCATAGATGACGCCACTGAAAAACAAGAAGCGCACCCTCTGCCTTAAATTCGGTTGGTTGCTGGCATTTGGCAAATGGCAATAGAAACAACAATAACCACTAGGGATATTATGCACTAGCACGGTGACCGAAGCGAGACACGAGCAGTGCACGAATCGAACAGTCATCGCTGCGATTTGTAACTGGGTCACTTAATTTAAAAGTGAACGCTGTAACTTTGAACCATTCCGGCAGAAATGTACTATTTAGTTGTTCCCCATTTGGCATTGTATCAGACAAAATACGTTCTTTAAAAATAAATTATATACAAAATTTAATTATTTGTAGTAGCCAATACTAATCACAATAATTAAAACAATTCTTGTCCTTCTTGGCATTGGTAAATGTCCAGTACACTTGTGTTATATATAAAGCCTTCCTCTATCTTTATTTTTTCGGTTCCAAAATTTACAGCTATTATTTGCAGACAATATGCAAGCATTATTAAGAATGTTACGTATTTACACGTAAGTAATTTTTCACAATAACTTTAAGGATTGGGAATGCTAATACTATACATATCCAATTATTTGCTTTACTTAGCAATTACTATTTCAATATCTCGAATCAAAATTGACGTAATTCGGAAAATTCAATTAATACTAAAAATCAATTTTTTTCATTTTTTAATTTTTTAATGTTCGACCATTCATTGCGAAAGCTCCTGCGATTTAAGTTCAAATCCAGACACCCCAGTTCAAAATCGATATTAAATCTATATTAAATAAAATTTTAGAAAACTGCAATTCACTAGAATATATAAAAACAAACTAAATAATAAGGAATTTTCATGAAATGGTAAAGCTCTTTGAAAATACAAAAATAGAAGCAAAATTGGCAGAAAAGAAAAAACCCTCAACTGTAAACAAATCAGAAGAGAGAAGAAAAAAAAGAGACATAATGTCAGTTTTGTTCCATTTCGGGATAATTTATTCCACTTTCGAAAGAGGCTTCCAGTGGTGAAAGTAGAGAAGAAAATTGCTTTTCCTGAAAGCGATAACCATTTTCATCATGTAGAGGCAAAAATAATCTACCACTCAGTGGGACGGGTAAAAAGCATCTCCTTGTGAGAGCAGCATGATATATCCTCATAAATCATCTTCAATTTTTAGTGTTTTTTCCTCTTTATCATAAACGATCCTTCCGTCATCAGTCTTGATAATATTTCAACTATCTTCTCTTCATGGTGGAACGCCAGAACGAAGAGGATACTCAAGAGCACAATGAATCTTTTATGAAATGGATGGGGAAGATTAGGAGAAAGGATAGAGAAGAGGTCCGGTAATAAAAATGACAGAGAAGTGTGAATTTAAAACCAGCCCAACCAATTTTCGAACATAAATTTGAAATTGGGTGGAAATTCGTGTTGATGTTTCCCGAAAAGGGTTAAGTTCATATTTAAAATGATTTATAAGTAGATTAAGAATTTAAAAAAATAATTCCACAATTTCGACAATGCCAAAATTAGCTCCACCCTAGTCACTTCATAATATCTTGATGATCTGGAATCTTGTTTTATTCATTTGACGTCTGATTCCCTTGTTATCGACGTTAGTACCTAACTAACATGACATAGCGCTTGGAAATTCATTTTACCCTGATTTGCTCCTCTCGGCCATTGTGGTTTTCTTATTCTGCTTTTTAATCTTTTTCTTTCTCTCGGCTGCTGTGGTCATTCTAGTTTTGTTTCTCATTAAAAAAAACTTTTTTTTTTTCATTTTTCGTTGGCTATTTTACGTTTTTTATTTCAAGTCACTTTTAATTCTTCTCATTTAAGTCTGGCAATTCTTGACAAAGGGCGAAAATTTTTGTAGCGCTTGAAACACGTAAACTGCTATTTCCTATTTGTATATAATCGAAGCGAATGTTATTTTCTATTTGTATNAGGAACAACACAACCTGTGACGTAGGCTATATTATACCCAATTCTTCCCATTTAAGTCTGGCAAGTCTTGACAAAGTGCGAACATTTTTGTAGCGCTTGAAACACGTAAACTGCTATTTCCTATTTGTATATAATCGAAGCGAATGTTCGATTTATAATTCGAAGCAAATGTTATTTTCTATTTGTATACATTCGAATTCGATTTCCTTAAAATTTAGAAAAATAACATTTTTACTAGACGCAATAATGAGCCATTTTTTTAAATGCTTTCATTCATTTAGTATAATCCGGTCCTCCAAGTCCGTTGCCCGGTTTTTATAATTTATTTGATAATCAAATAATATAGTTTAAAACTCATTCAAATGAAACATGCTAGATTTAAAATTAATCAGCAATAAAAAAAAAATGGATATTTCGTATGAAATGGAATTTATAGGATAAAAATTATGAGAATGTTAAACAAAAGTATTCTATCAAATTATACCTAGAAACTCATAATTGTAACCAATCAGAATATAAATTTAGAGTAGCGAACAAACCGGAAGTTGTTTAATGCTATAAAACTAAAATAAGTATTAACTATACTTAAAGCTTTCGCCAGTTCAGTTATAGAAAGTAAATAGTGTCTTTAAAAATTATTACACAATGTTAACAGAACATAGTTGTAATTAAAAAATATATATATTGCGCATAAATTAAACTACAGAAATAATAAATACAATTATAAACTAATGTTGAAATCGTTAAGTAAAAATCGGAATAGTTTTTTTTTTTAAAAAAAACTTAAAATGGTTTTTAAGATACCGCTTGCATAAGTGATAAATATGGAATTATTTCGTCAAATTATTGATAAACTATCTAATTTTTTAATAAATTAAAAATGTAGGTTTTCGGTATTTTTTTAAAAAAATAATAGTAATAGTAAAAAAAATTAAAATAACTGAAATAATAATTTTAAAGGTTTAAAAAATAATGGAGAATACACATGCCCCTATATGACCCCACGACTTTATGCCTGTTAATGGGTGCTTTTTTTTTTTTTTTTCATTTTTTTTTCAGGGGACTTTTTTCCGGGTGCGTTTTTTCTGGGCTTACCCTCTTAGTGATCTTTTTTTTTACCGTGGTTCATCTACAGCGACTCTCTCATTAGAGTTAAAATCTACAGAGACTATTTTTAGAAACTGAGTCCGTTGAGATCCACTTTTTAGCAACTGAATTTATGAAACCCGATTCATACACAACACAGCGAAATTTTACAGCGACGAAGAGCACCGTTTTTTCTGGAAAGAAGTGATCACGAATTACAATCAAAATAAATAGCCGTGAAACTGTAATAGATTATTATTAAAGAACTAGTAATGTTTTATTATGAAGGTGATTATTTGAATTCGTTTGTTACGTAAAATATGTTAATAAAATAAGTTATTAAAGAATTTAAAGTATGTTAATTAATAATAAGGTAATTATTGCAAGTATGACTTAAGCTGAAAGAGAAAACTTTCAAAATAAAATCACTATATACTAAATTTAAATAATTTATCTTTTTTTTCACAATTTAATTTACTATTTTTTCGGTATACATACAAACGGGAAAAAAAAATTAAGAAAAGATTTCACCATAAAAAATAATAAAATACTAAATATACAAAAATTTGTTATAAATTGAGACCTAAAAATAACAGCTAGCAAAGTGGCGAGTCTACAAAAGAAAGTAACGACTTTAACAACCAATCACTTTTTCCCATCGTTTCTATTTTTATCAATCGTTTAATTATAATAGTACATCCTTGTAGAAAGACACTCTGGATGTCCAATAATGTATCCACTCAAAATTTTGATCCTACAGAATTCATCAGTTTCTGGTGGAAAGACTCACGCAAAAGATTCCTTAACAATTCACATATTTCAAAGCTGTAATGTATATGTTACTGCGACAAAAATCAAGAGAATGTTGACTTTCACCGGTGAATGTTGACAATCACATAGTCGCTTTTGTAAATGTCAAAAATATATACTAGGTCTAGTTAAGTGCGACTCCCCGGTAAACGCTACACTGATGTTTTTTAAAGGCAAAGTCCAACTGCCAGGTATACTTTTGCCCGGCACTCCAAACACTGATGTTTCTCCTGATCTATCCTCGGCAGATATTAAAATATCGAATATACATTATAATATCAACGAATATCAAATCGGCTATAACAAATATCGACCTAGTATCAAATCGGCTATAACAAATATTTCGGACATTCACCAAAGCAACTAGGTGATTGTTAACATTCAACGGTGAAAGTAGACATTCTTTTCGGCCATTCACGGTACAAATACATTAAATGCAATTTGCCTCAAAAATATTTTTAAATAAAGTCAGTATCTTTAACTAAACTTTGTCACACATTTATATTATTTTTATTGTTAAATTAACTTTTTATAGCCGTAGATTATTTCTAATATGAATATTTTTTTAGAATATAACTTCATTCAAGCAAAAAAAAAATTTTTTTTAATGTGGTTATTAAATGAAAAGGACCTATCAATGACAACCCCCGACTCATTAGGTTTGAAGAAAAAGTTCGGGACTTAGTTATTAGATTTAACGGGACACCGGCTAATAACTGAAAATTTAAATTTTCAGAATGTATTTATACATTCAACCCATTGCACGACAGCAAATGCCATAAACAGTCTGATATTATACTCAATTCAGGTCTAATGTTGATAGCAATTTTTTGATAAATAAATTTATAAGTAATGAAGGCGAACCATTACGAAAAAAATCAGTTTTTAATTTACTATAAATTCATTCCATTGTATTGCAACAATTACCAAAAAGTCTTATTTTACTCATTATGGAGATCCAATATTTATTAAATTATCTAATTTGGATAATAAATGTATGTGTTATAATAGATATTAAATATTTTTTTTAATGAATAGACGTGGATTATCAAATTATTATTATATTTTTATCAGATCGATATTTATAACTTTACAAATCGTAACGTAGGAAAAGCAAAAATTATATTTGAAATACGTTGACCAAATCTACAGAGAATTGGTATACAACTAAATTTATATTTGCATGCTAAAAGACAATAGAGAATTAATTTTAAAAAATTATAACTAAAATGAGTAAAAATGCCTTCAAATGATGAAAATACCAGGAAATATTTGTTAAATTAATTCAAATTTTCTGGAATAGTATCTATAAATATTATTTACGTTTACAGTATTGATAAATAAATTTTTTAAAAAAAAACTAACTAACCTTATGTGAGAGAATATATTTAAATTCGGAACTAATACACAATGCGTCTGCTAGCTGAAAATCCGTGGTGGTATCGGCATCCGGACAATAATCCAGCCAGCTGGAATCCGGCTCAAGTGTCCAGAAAGAAGTGGATCCCCATCGATTGTTGCTGGCCGACATTAAATATCCAGGAGAATGAATCCCGGCTAAAACCATCCATCAAACAACAACAACAAACGACACAGAAAGCGGGAGAAATTCGATTTGCGTGTCATAACACTGAAGAAGGTTTTGTCACCATTTTTTGCAGGAGAGAGAAAATTCTAGAAATGTTTTGAAAAGAAGAATAAAAATGACTGCTATTTAGAACAAAGCGATTCTTCGAAATGTTGGAAACGGGTGATGCGTTTAGTAGAGATGAGCATCGATATCCGCTAAATAGATTAAGGTTATCAGTCTACGTTCGAAATCATAACAATATTATAATGTTCTAGCTTTCTGCTTCAGTTTTTTTTCGCTTTTAAAAAAAAATAATGTAAAAAAAAAAAAAAAAAACATCGAAAATTATCGTTTCTATGACGTCAGACGGATATAATGACATTTAAATCATTCGGCAGGGAAAGATTAATGATGATTATAATCCTATTCAAATATCATAATTTGATGTATAAAAAAAAAAAATTATTTGATTTTAAAGCGTAAAAAAAAATATGCATCAAATTTGGTATAATTTGTATAATTATTACTAGTATGAAATATGCGTAAACGTTAAATATTTTTTTATTTTCCTTCGGCCACAAAATAAATTTGAATACTTCAAAAGATACATATATTTAGATGGATCTAAAATCACACTTTTTCTCTTTCGAAAAATAAATTATCTCCTTAAAAAAAATAATATAATAAAAAATTAAACATGACAGCGAGAGTCGCAGATTATTATTGCATGCGCAGATTATATTTCATCGCTTTTATTTTTCAAAGAAAACAATAGGTTGATAAATAAGGCTCCTATTTTTAAAACTTCTCTAAACATGTTTCTAATAAATATTACGAAGCTGAAAAGAGTATGAAAAAAAGTAAAGAATTTTTTTCCTGCTAAGTTATGACAGGTTTTTACTGTATTATGGTATTAATTCCATTTAAACAACCCTAAAATTCAAATTATAAACTGCAAATTTTTGATGCATCATTTTGAAAGACCTCGTAATTACAAAGTTTGCTACATTTATATTAGATTAAGCTTAATTCTTACTACAATAATCTCTGTCCGACTGCGTTGCTGATGCAGACAAATCCGGATTTAAAAAAAAAAAAAAAAAAAAAAAAAAAAAAAAAANAAAAAAAAAAAAAAAAGCGACATTTTTTTTTTTTTTTTTTTGCTCCGTACATTTTATTACCAGGGCTACAACACAGTATTTCCAGTGCCAATGTTACTGTGAATAACCGAAATTGGTGTTGTTGACTTCCACTGGTGAATGCTGACAATCATATAGTCGTCTTAGTAAATGTCCGAAATACTAGGTCTAGTTAAGTGACCGGTGGCTGAGCGGTAGCGCTTCGCACTGTCGTGGCCCACGTCCCTGGTTCGATCCTCGGGCCGGGCAAGGTTGACTCAGCCTTTCATCCCTTCAGTGGGTCGATAAATAAGTACCAAGCATGCTTGGAGACTAAACACTGGGGGTTCCGCGTTCGGCTGACCACCTAACCGGAACATCTACTCCTGCACCCCAGAGCCCAAGGTCAAGAAAACTGAGATGGGCACAGTAGGCCTTGGCCCTCTTTGGGCTGTCGCGCCGCTGAATTTAGTTTTTCTATTTAAGTGCCACTGCCCGGTATGCCCTACATCAATGTTAAAAAACATTAAAAAGGAACATACATAAACCATAAAAAAAGGAGCCTACATAAACTTTAAAAAAGGTTCAGTGCTATTGCCCGGTATACACTACACTGATGTTTAATTAAGACCAAGTGCAACTGTCCCATACACATTTAACTGGTACTCCGAACACTAATGTTTCTCCTAATCTATCCTCAGCAGATTATTATATTTTGCCTCCCCCAATATTTTTAAATAAACTTAGTCACACATTTATATTATTTCTGATACGAATATTATTTTTTTTAAATATAACTTCATCCAAGCGAGAAAAAAAAATTTTTAAAATGTGGCTATTAAAAGAAAACGAGACAAAAACAATAAGTTACTTACTACGGAAAAGAGGATCGAAGAAAGATGGAGAGAATATTTTGAAGATACGCTTAACGCACACCATGTTGAAAATTCTGAGCAACTCCCAAATGTTACATTAAATGTAGCATCNATAACTGAAAATTTAAATTTGCAGGTCTAGTTATTAATGTAATAGACATTCATTCTACTGTATTGATACTGATGTTGTTGTTTTTAATGTTCAGTACCACTGCCCGGTATGCCGATACTCCGTAAACTGATGTTTTTCCTAATCTATCCTCAGCTGATACTGAAATATCGAATAAATATAATAATATCAACGATTCAATTAACATCAAATTGGATATAATAAATATTTCGGACATTCACCGGTGAAAGTCGACATTCTCTTGATTTCGATCATTCACGCTAACACCAATATTTTAAATATTTATTGCCTTTTTCCATGAGCGCACTGTACAAGTAAATTAAAAACAACACTACCGTTAAAACAACACGTATTAAAACCGTTCAGAACAAACCATCCTTGTCAAATCACCCAACCATTTAAAAACATTCTTTGTTTTGAGCAACGTAGGACAGAAAGGGTTTTTTTTTCGTCGAACTATGGTTTTCTTGGTGCCAAATGTATGTTTATTTAAAATCAACAATATACTACTTCTAATGGTGTTCCCGGAAGTTCTTTCACCTTTCGCTAAGGAAAAATAAATAATAAAAGACACAGTTTAAATGTACTTGGGGTTAAACTATTATTTAAACTATGCATTCCATTTTGCTGAACTATGGCTAAACTGCTGAACAATTTAAACGATACATTCCAAGATTATCTGGGCTTTGGATCTGACAAATAACTAAAGATTTCAAAAGTTATTACACTTTTTGAAAATCACCAAATTTGGCGATAATTTTTCCATAGATAAATAAAAATTATCGGACTCCATGAATGCTTTTAAATTTTCTCACTTTTTCAAGGGCCCAGATAATGCGGTGTTATACTTTATAACCGTCGTTGAACAGCTGACTTAATTTTTTGGGTTTACGACTACTAATGCTCAATTCCACAACCTTGTCATTTTGAACCCAATCCAAAAGACAAGGGAACTCCTGATCAAGTATTGAAAGAAAGCCTTTGTGGAAGGCATTTTGATGGAACTAACCCGCATTTGAGTTACATGGACAGGAAAATCACAATAACCTCTCTCAGTTAGTTTGATGGCAAGCCATGATCCGTCTACCACTAAGGATATGTTTACGTCAGTACTATGATAGGTGCGCAATTTATATCGACCAGCCATCGCTGGGATTCCAACCCGGGTCAAGTTATTGGAAGACGAACGCTCTGTAACCTGAGCCACCACGGCTCATAGTAACTTTTTAAATATTAAAAAATTAGATCACACACGCTTTTCATTTTCACAAAACTGGGGCTTTTCTTTGCATTGATGTTTTGCGCCATTTTGAGAAAAAGCATAGAGGTCACTGCCTAAAGATAGGCTAAACCCAACCTGACAGTCATGAATTTAACTATTGCGAACTCGCAGCACTTGTGAATTATATTCGCAATAAAACAAAAACGTTATTTCATGTGATACACCAGAGATGGCAACTCACCTTCTGGTTGAGATCTATAACATCATCTTCAATTGACATAGGAACATCCAAGGGATACATCTCATCGGAGCTTTGAGAATTTCGACGACTGCCACTTCGGTGAAGCTGACTAGAATAAAACAATAAAATTACAAACTAAATTTATAAATAACAAATTATTCGAATGAATTTCTTCGCGATTTTCACCTAAGGTGTACAGTATTTATATAAATGGAACCTTTCTGACTACAGTTGTCCAAGATCACAAAAATGTGACCTCAAAACAATACTTTCATTTTACATCGCATCTGGTTTTAGTACTTATAATTTCGGAATTTGCGGGCCTGGGGAAGCGTTTTTTTCTCCATCCCCAAGGATTATTTTTTATAATTTATTTTAGTGTACCTACCTATATAGATATATATATTAATAGGACCTGAAAAGAGACCTTTATAATTCTTTATTCGACGCATATTTCAAATTTTTAATGCTCCTAATTTTTCTGACTCTTACAGGTTCAAGTTTTTTTAAGGTTTAACAATTATTAATTTCAAAAATTTAATTGGTTAATGATGAGTTTTGTCTCATATCTGCTGATACGCAGTTTATACTATAATATAGTTTATAATTTTCTTATTTATTATTATTAATAAAAATATTACGGTCTATAAATTTTAAAATTTAATAAATAAATAAATACTTACTTAGCTAATGCACTAGTTGAGAGCCTCTTACAACTAAAAAGAAAGGAAAAAAAAGCGTAAATAAAGATATCATAAGGGTCAGCACCTCATTACAAATATTGTATAAATAAAGTAAAAGACCATTTTATTTAGATTAAAAATGTAGAGGGTTTTTTTTCCAATTAGACTGTCAATTTATAAAAATTCATAATAAAAAAAAGCGGTTAAGGTTATTAAAAAAATGCAACAAATTTGCATGATAAGGTATGTATGTTAAAGTGAATGACCGAAATCTAGAGAATATCGACTTTCACCGGTGAATGTCAACATAATCGCTTTGGTGAATGTCCGAAATGTTTCTTATATATCCGATTTGATATTAATTTATTCTTTAATATTATTATATTCGATATTTTAATATCTGCTGAGGATAGATTAGGAGAAACATCAGTACCGGTTAAATGCATATCGGCCAGGGGCATTTAAAAAACACCCGTGTAGGGCATACCGGGCAGTGGCACTTAACAAGACCTAGTATGTATTTCGGACATTTACCAAAGCGAACTATGTGATGGTCAACATTCACCGGTGGAAGTCAACAACCACCCATTTCTGTCATTCACAGTAACATATACTTTCCATTCTTAGTTCCTGCTTTTAGTTTTTTTTTTTTTTTTAAAGCTTTCTTTTTTAATAAAAAAAATCGTCAGTTTAATTAAGAATTCCATTTTAATGAAACCTATAAATATAAATTCGATAAATATTTTATGATAAAAGAGATAGTTAACCTCTGTTTTCCGCCATTTGTCAAACACAACAGCCCAGTTACGATTAGCAACAGCACAGTTGTGTTCTTATTGCAATGCTATTTCAAACTTATTTAATTAGTTTAGAAGAAAAATAAAAAGTATTTCTAGGATATATTTTATTCCTTCACCAATTCTTTAGCATGCTTATCAATATTTCAATAATTTTCGAACGCATCAACAAGAGTGCAAAGTCACCTGGGCATAATGTAATAAATCCGAGCTGACAACTTCTATGCTTCGTGGGAGAATTTCTTTTAGTGGCAGCAAATTTTAAGTTTTAATGTATGATTCTTAGTTAAGTAAATTTGGTTAAAATCATTTTCACACCACTAGATGAAAATAATTCAAAAATTCATGACTTAAACCACTCTGATCCATTACTCGTGTGATAGTTTTTAAATGTTGGCAAAATTAACCAAATTACTGAAAGATTTTTCGACTGTCTACCACACTATAAACAAATATTTTGAAAAAATAGTTTTTTATGCATGTAATATGTAAAAAAAAAATTGCTAACTTAGTTTTTAAATTATTTATCAATAAAATAAACAAACGAATATCTACTTGTCATCAATAGTAAAATACCAACAAAAAGCAAAACTTATTTGCTATTGTCAAATATTGAACAAAATATTCTAATTCACCATATTTATACAAAAATGAAATAATAGCAAAGTGGACAACAATTCAAAATAAATAGTAGGAAGATAATGATAAAATTTCTATTAAAACACATTTTCACTGTTGAATCTTTAGCAGAAATATTTTTTTCTACTTATCTATTTTTTATATTAAAATGACTTAAAAATTACTAAATCCAATGAACATTGGAAATACCAGTAAAGCGATGTGATTCGATAAATGTAATTTGACAATGTACGTAATGCAAAAATATTCTTTTAAAAAAAGTTTTAGTAAAAATTAAGGTTTTAAGCAAGAATAAATTTTTATACGAAATTTTCATACTTTGACAAAAAAATAGAGATATCTATTATTTTCGGAATTCGGAAGAAGGCACAGATATTTAAAATCCCACTGAAAATTACATGACATGTATGCTATCAGAACAAAACAGAAACTTTATTTTATTCACAGAATCTTTTATTTAAACTTCATTTATTAACAGCTTACTCAGAAACTAAGTTTTTATTAATAAACAGTTAAGACTCTAAAACGAGCGTTGAACAATACCCCTGAAAAAAAATAAAGAAAAATCATAATTAAAAAAAAGCAAGTTAAAAGTTAACAATAACCTTTGAAGACCTTGAAATGTCCCACAGACCTTAAAACATGTTTTATTTATTTATTTATTATATCTCGATTCTAAACAAGGAGATACATCAGATGATGATCGCTTTCAAAGTTAGCCAACTGATGCAGAAAGGTCAGCGAGGGACAAAGTAACTGACCCATCTTGATATGCCTTCTTCTTTTAATGCAAAGAAAGTAGATTGAACTCATTGAGGGGACGAAAACCCTTTACTTACAATCTTTTTTTCTTCCTCTTTAAATTTAAACGGTGCTTTATATTAGAGCCCGGATTTTATTTATTAGAGCTCAGAACCGAAAAAACCCTTGAAAATACATACCTCTAAAAAATGTGCTTTAAAATAACAAAACATGTCCTTACAATATCAAAAAATTTACTTAAAATAAAATTAAAATAACTGGTATGAAATGTAAAAATATTGTTCATAGTTTCGATACTCCCAATAATTGATCCAGGAGTTCACTTGTCTTCTGGATTGGGCTCATAATTAAAAGTTTGTGGAATCGACTATGGGTAGTCGTTAACTCAAAATTGGGTCGGCTGTTCAACGACGGTTATAAAATAGCATTAAAAAAATTATCAATGTAGTTTTTACGCAGTGTGGATTCGTCTGCCATAACATGGCAAAAGTGTCTATAAAAAACTGATACAATTTAGAATTATTCTATTTTCTAGAGGAATAATATGTTAAAGCTGCAATGCATTAAATAGTAAAACTCAGATGAAATGTAAGTTGTAAGAATGAGCCGGTACTTAAGACATACATAAAATCCTCTAAAATGATTCTAAATTCTAAAAAAAAATTTTAAAGAAAAATCTAATAGAAAAAAAAATCCCAAAATATCAAAAAATTTCCTACATTTTTTTTCTTCTTCTTTAAAAATTCCAAAATTTCAAAATTTTCCTAATAGAGCAAAAGAGTCCAAAAATGATCAAAATATGGGCCTTACTTATTATTACTAAAATGCTTGTTTAAAACATGATTCATTTAAGGAGAAGTTTGGGACCGCTCCCTTCCGATTATTGTACCGTAAAAATGAACCCTTTGCAAGATATTTTATGGTAAAAACGACCTCTTAACAATTTATTTCATCTTTAAAACAAACCCTTCGCAATATCGTTTTTCTTTCAAAAACGGACTTCTCACAAAATTTTACGTTTGAAATACGGAGATGGAGCTCATTTAATTCATAATTTAAAAACTATAACTCCAGAAGATAAGTTTTTTTCTCACTAAATCAGGATTTTATTTTTACAAATTTCAAAAGGGCGGGACCGTGGCAGAAAGAACCTTATCCTACGGTAATTTTAGGTACACAGAAAGTTTGTGTAGATTTTTCACAAAAAGTCAGCTTTGATTTCTTGCAAAAAATCTTTTCCTTTAAAAAAAAAAAAAAAATCAAGGATAATCTCGGTTAAGTTTAAACAAACATAATAATAATCCACTTTTGTAGATATGAAATTAATTCTGACTTCTCGACAACTGACCCTCCTTCACACTTTAGTATATAAATTAATGCTCTCAATTCAATATAATTGGCATGCGCTGGAGTATTTTTTTAGCATTCTTTCAAAGTGAAAATTATTTATCACTGTTTATAATATAATTATCATATAATGAAAAGATTAATACAATTTGGATAATATACATTAAGTTGTTAATTCAACTTAATCTACGTGCTCTGATGCATTTTTATAAGCATACTTTTAACGTGGAAATTATTTATGACTCTGTCTTTAACCATATAATAAAAGTTTTATGTCATGATTTGAGAATTATTGCTATCTAGGCATGTTATTGAAAGTTATGTTAAGATTTTAAAAAATCCCTATTCTAGAATGATGTAAAAAATCTGCAAATATCATATTTAATGGGTCTCTTTCTCCGGAATATTTTAGCCTTAATCTGTTAAAATAAACCTCGGACTCGTTCGAGTACAAAAGAATTTTATCGATTTCAGACTTGAGCGGACTCAGGTACAAGAGAATTTTGACGATTTTGAACTTGACTAGGCTCTGGTATAAAAGAATTTTGTCCATTTCGGATATGGACTAACTTGGATAAAACAACGAATCAATACCTCTGGGGGTACTGATCCAGGAGTTTCCTTGTCTTCTGGATTGGTTCAAAATTACAAGGCTACGGAGTTGAACGTAAGTAGTCGTAAACCCATGAAACTGGGTCGGCTGTTCGACGACGGTTATAAAATAAAAATAACTTGGATAAAAAAGATTTTTATCGTTTTCGAACTTGAGTGTGCTCCAGTGCAGAAGAATTTTTTCAATTTCGAACCTGACCGGGCTCGGGTGCAAAAACATTGTGTCGATTTCGGGCTAAGATTTATTCTTCTGGCTCGAGCGGTCTCGGGTTTTTAAAAATGAACCCGAACTCATTTCTGGTAACACGTTGCCATGGAAGTCAAAACAGTTCTGTTTTTCGATCTTCTCAGCATTTATGGTGTCACGAGTCATTTTTCCTGATCACGCTTTCTGATCTGAAAAGATCACGAACTATATCACGATTTAAGCTTCCAAAACAATTACTTAGTGCTCCATTACCTTGTTCAGTCAGAACATGCGATTTATTCAGTGCGCCGTGGATATTCTCTTTACAAAAGACAAATGGCAAGAATATTCAATTGAGAATTAGACAGCTTTGTTTAGTTAACTTTTAGTTTGGTTCACGATTCAATAGATTGGAATAAAACCTAAAATTAAGTCTACCGGAAAAATTATCCGTCTTTCTTTCATTAAACTAGCTTCCGAAAACTTTTTTTTCTTCCTCCAAATAATAAAATAACTCGTTTAAAAGATGCATGTAGAATTGAAGAGAATTCTCTTGTTCAAACCAGAGTAGGTATAATTAATTGTACAGAAATGAAAATTATAGTAAACAGCGTGCAAAAGAGAATAAAAAACATTTTTTGTTAAATCACGAACTGAGATTCAATACTTACTCTCGGGAGTGAACTCAGCTCTTGAAAAGTTGGAAGCGGGTAGAGAAAATTCTAAATATGCTTTTAACCATTTTTATTTAGTTTCCCCGTATTAACTTTCGTGAGTAATATTTACTCTATTAGGCAGTTTCTTTCGATTCATGTAAAATAAAAGTCCGCCATTCAATCACAATTTCAGATATAAAGCTTGCGGTATTTTAGATTTTCTATTAATTTTTTCTGACAAAATTATGTTATCTTTTTGATGGGTTATTAAATAATATATAGTTGTCGAGTTTTAGATTTTTTTTAATAAGCATTTATTGTTTTTATGCTATTATCGTTAAAAGAATTTTATTTGCGTCATCCGAATCGGTTTTGATTCATTTAAATGAAATGTGAATAAAATGTCTCGATTAATCAAATTTTAAATAACTAATTATTATTGCATAATTCACCATGAAACGTTTCTCTCGCGATATGTAACAGATTCTTACATTTAAGAATTTTTTGATCTTTATTTAAATTGTAGCTAATTTTTGTTATTTTCAATACGCTTAAGTTTTATAGAAAAAAATATCCCCGTATCTATTATATCGAGTTATTTTTATAAGCAATATGCTTAAACATAAAGTTATATAATAAGGTAATTTCTCTTTGTTCAAAACATATTTTTAATCATAAACATATTTTCATTAATTTCTACAGAACTTATTTTTAATCATAATTATTTCTAGATTTTTCTATTATAGATACACTTGCGCGATTTAGTGGTTAATTTTTTTGTTCTTTTAAACATATATATTTCTTCCTTGTTTTCTTTATATTTTTAACTTATTCTATGGGTTCTGTATATTTGCAGCTTATGCGCGGTAAACAAAACGTATTATTTTTCTTCGTCTATCTCTCTTTTCCTTCTCCTTATCGTTATAAATACATATTTCCTTTTTAACTATTCTTGAATTTAAAAAATGAAAAAATTGGAATTTTGCGATTTTTGAAATTAATAATTTTAAAACAATGCAGAAGGCTGGCAACACTCCTTAAACTGAAAAAATATTCTTCTTTTCGAACAATAATTATTATTTTGAGCAACCTGGATGCTCGTTTTTCCAACAACCTACACCTACAGAAAATGATAGGGTTAAGATAGCCCAGAATGGTAGTTAGGCGTCCTAGTAAGTTGAGAAATAGAATTTATGTGCCTTATTTCGCAATAAGACCCTACTCACTTCCCGCATTCATTTTAAAAGCGTTTTTAATGTTGAAGTGTGGGTGTTGATACCTGACTTAATGACCGTCAACATTGTTCTGCATGGCGAGGTCCAAGTCATTTTCCTCTCTCCCTTAGAGGTGATTATCCTAAATATGAGAACCGAGGCGATATCGTGGAGTGACGATAATTAACTACTTCCGTCGCCACACTACCCTCATGAGACACTTCGAGAAGTTGTCACGATAGATCTTCAGAAGGGATATCAAGATGACACGAAGGTGAATATGTTTTTCCTAAATCATGCATGAAAAAAGAATCATGCAAGTTATCAGCAAATAACTTTTTTTTCGAATATCGTGAAAGATTATTCTCTTCGAAATTGAATTTTTCAGATACTTTCTATGGTAGCAAATATGGGTTACATTTGTTTTGGGGATCATTCAAATAGAACGAAAGCTCCCAAGTCAGTTGCGATTAACTATGGAGGTATATGGGAAATGCTCACTAAGATACTGAATTTCTAATAGGGGAGGTTACTTAAGGGAGGAAGGAGGTTAGGAATTTACTTATTTTTGCTGATATGGGGAAAAGGTGTATAAATGCTCACGCCAACAGTAATTTTTTTTTCAAAGATTTCTTATTTTTTATAAAATGAATTAATTTTTTATAAAATGAATAAAACTTAATCATTAAGTTATTAAAATTAGAATATTATTGTAAAAATGTAGGGTGAGGGGAAAAAAGTTAGTGTGTAGAATCGCGACTTCCTTACATAAGCATGAAAAGGGTTTATAATTTGTTTAGTTATTGCTGATAAGGAGGAAATGGTACTATGAAATTACTAAAAAAAAAAAAACATGCTTAAGTAATATTTGAACTGCCTCCTATCGGAAAACCCTATTATATGGCTACATAGATGAATTTAGAAGAGGGAAAAAAATGATGCTTTGAAAGAAGAAAAAAAATATTACTTAAGCAGGGGAGATATGCAATTTGTTTGTTTTGTCGATAAAAGCCACAAAATTATGCTCACATAATATTTGAACTACCTTTTAAGGATTTTTTTGGGTTGCACTCAGATCTGAAGATAGCTATCATTTTCAATGTTTCATTTTTTATAAACTTATTCTATTGTATAATTTAACAGAAATAAAATAAAAACATGAACAAAAGTTGTTGTTTTTAAAAAAAAAAAGTTTCAAAAAAATAAAATTCGTCCGGAATCCAATTCTGAAATTTCTCCATCCCTAATCCAATGACGTGCTTTACAGACAATCGCTTATAATGGTTTAACGGAAGAGATAATCTTGACCAAGAAATGGTAAGACATTTGGTACAAAGGAATGGTACAATATAATGTTGGAAAGGGCCATGGGATGGGGTGGATAACCAAAATTAATCAGCTGCAAGTTTTGGATAGGGATCAGCTATAGGAAGGTTAACAAAGGAATGGAAATCTTATAAGAAAAAAAAGGGGTGCTCCATTACCTTGTTCAGNAACTTACCTAGAGCGATTGAGTATTCGGGAACGCCGCCTTCTGGAAGCACCTCCGGTACAGCTGCCGTGACTGCTGGTACTTCTGAAGCTGCCGGAACTGAAACGGTAACACAAGGACACAAAAGACACATCAGGCAAAAGACACACATGGAAAACATATTAAAACACAAAAAGGAAATGTGTGAATAGATGCTCTTGTGAAGATACATCTTTTTTTTTTTTTTCAAAAATAAATATATAAATCAGACAAAAAATAAATAATTTTATTTAATTCTTTAAAGCCTTGCGAGTAGTTTCGAGAAATGATATCGTCATACGCAGGAAATGAGGAAAGTTTAATTTGAAAAGCATGGTCGGTCCGAAACAATAAATTATGACTGACGAACTCTGCTACAAATCGCCCTTAAAACATACTAAAAAGAAGTTTATTTAAAATAACAAATTTTTACAGAACGGCTCATAAAATAAAGTGACATAAATTTTTATAATTTAAAATTTCATGAATAATTCAAAAGAAGAAGAATATTTTAAATTGGTACATCATTAGATTTTGCCTTTACATTAAAAAAAAAAAAATTATATTTGAGATAAACTCTTTGTACAATATACATTTTTTTAATGTCAAAAACGACTGTCATACAGAAAAGTTTGGCTTAAACGCTTATTATTAAATTAATACCTCAAATCGGAAATTCGTACTAAAAAAAAAAAAAAATGCCGTAGAAATTCAGGCAGATCCAAAAAGTGTGTTTTGTATTTAGGCCCACTTCAGTGAACAAGAGTGCATGTTTGACGTATAAACGATTAACCTTTATTATTACTTACTATAGTAATTTATTAATAAAAATCCTAGACAGCTCCTAATATCTAATTAGATAAGTTCCAGTGTGGCATTGTAATCATAATAATAATTTTAAGACAAATATTTTTTTCCCTCTTAGGTACGGTGAAACTGGTATATGTATACCACTTGCTGTAAATTGCTTCTGTGATCAATTAAGAGAGGTGCTCAACTTGACTTGTTTCGGTTAACTACGAAAATATTTCAAAATTTTTTATTTAGTTGTAAAGAGCATATTATATATATATATATATATATATATATATATATATATANTAGTAACCGTCAGTTAAAAAAAACGGGGGGGGGGAAAAAGACCTCAAAGTATTGCAAATCCTTCAGGGTGTGCTAATTAAATATTTCCAGGTTCATTGACTAGTCATAACTGCAGAACTCCAATCATCAGGATTGCTCATTATCCAGATCACTTGGAGGGGGGGATATAAAAAGCTCGAACAATGGTATCTAGTTTGAAGAGCTACCTTTATTTAAATTAAAGCAATGAAAAGTTATCGACAAGCTTAAAAGCAGCAGAAAAATTTACATTACTTTGCATCCAAGCTATTAGTTTTTTTCCTCTACTTGAAAATTTCTCTTTCTCTCTCGTATGCATTATTAATAAAATACATAATTAGCACATTTCGATTATTTGGATAAGAGTTCCACTACTAAAAAGTACTTCCTCGAAATGGAGCATGGCTTCAAATGACGTCATTTTCGTTAATAACTTATATCAATAGGGAAAACAATGACACACATTGTAAAATTATATTTGGATTCAACCTATCATTCATTGATAGTTCTGACTGATTGGAGGGTCCGTATGAATTGATACGTCGTCTCAATTAAAGATTTACAAGAATGACGGATAATGGAAAGTTTCAGTCGTGATTGTAGTAGAATTAATGGAAGAATTTATTACGAAAAATAAATAAATCAAATTCATCACAAAAAAAGACAAGAAAAGTAAATGGTTTCATTTTGCCTTGGCAGTTCTTTCCCCAGAAAATGTATTGTTGTCGATGGGAGAACATCATCATACCAAACATTTTTGGTATAGTACAATTTCCTGTGTTCCGAAATATTTCCTTTAAAGATTGTATAAGCCTTTATCAATTAAGTGCAACAATAATTTTCACGAAAATAATTCCTATTCAAAAACACATGTAACTAAAATGACGTCATTTAACGAATGCCATAAGTGCTTTACTTTTTAAAAATACAACATCGAGATGGCTCGATTTTAATGCCAGTTATCGAATAAAAAATTATTATATCGATACAGCGTTACAATCGGAATATGTTCGGTCACGTAATTTAGTACAAAAGCGCTAAGATCAGAGATGCCTCTGCCCTTGCTGAAAACTAGACTTATAGAGTTACGAATGACACGTCCGAATCCATAAAGAAAGACGTTAGTATCTTCCTTAAAAGAGGGAGTACTATTATTTCAGTTTTTAAATGAGGATGCAAAGCTGAATCACTTAAAATAAATGGGTTACTACCCTATCCATTAAATGAGCGCTTTTTAACTATCCCTACCTATTTTCAGGTCGCGTAAGATGTCCCATGCAAGTAAAATTCTCATCACAATCATCACTGCCACTACAAATAAAGAAAAAGCAGAAAACCTTAAGCACAAACACATGACTAGAAGCACATACAAGTTAAGCACATGAAAGTTAAGCAAACAAAAGAGGAAAAAAAGAAGAACACCACAAAAGTCACCATGCAATTGTTAAATAGGAAAAGAATGTTTCTCTTTGGAAGCTAAATAATTTCACATGCTGTGCCATAACATGCATTATTAATATAAACTTACATATTTTTCAAAAAAAAAAAAAAAAATTTTTTTTTTAATGCAATTAATTACAGCCTTATAAATATTAACCAAAATGCTCTTACCAGTGATAATATAAACTACATAGGTAAATAATAATACAACTAAGCATAAGTATGTAAATATAACATGTAAATATAGAACTACATTTACAGGGTTAAATGCCACTATATTGCTGCAAAAATCATTTTATTATATTTATTCCTTTCAATGTTGTCGGGTTTACAATAATTATAATGTTCATTAATAACATAATTAATATTATAACTCATTGTTAAAATTAACATTATTGACATATTCTTACTAAAATAAAAATATCTTCTTTTCCATATTTGATATAAAAATACCAGAATTTATTTTTCTTTATTAGAAAATAGTTAAGAATTAGTCATAAGTAAACGTGAAAAATTTCCGGACTGTTAAGGGTTAATACACGGTTACATATCACGAGGCAGATACGCAGTGCTCGATAATCTAAAATTTAACATTTAACAGTAATTTTACCTAAGACTATCTCATTACTTTATTGCAAGTAGAAAAAAAAAACGTAGAAAAGACAAAAACTATTTTATCTACACAAAAGCAAAACTGCATTTATTTTTTTTCAATTTCGAAAATATTCTATTTACATTTTGTAAATTTCTACTATCAATTGACTTGTAAGACAGACTAACATTCTTCTTCTTAAATTAAAGGATAATTTAGATATTATAAAATGGCACCTAAACTGATTTTATTAAGGCCCTAATGATTGAAGTTAAATTTTGGAAAAAAGATGCAGCTCCTTTCTAAAAAACGCTATGCGTCTTTAACATATCGGATTGTATACATCTGTTTGTATCCCTTAAAATAATTTTTATAACCATACATTTAGAACGTCCAATTACCCAATCAAACAGAAGGTATTTAAAATCAAATTCAAGCTCTTTATGTTCTTTTCGTTAACGATTTTATTTTAAAATATCTTTTGGGTAAGAAAAAATTGGAAAAAATTGAATTTCGAAGATGTAGAATGTAATTAAAGCATTCAGGGTATGGTTCTTCCAAAAGTTGTCTAATTATCCAGATAGCCCTACTGTACTAGAGCCCCATAACTACGATAGAAACTTAAATGCCTAAACATCCACTTCATTGTATACGTTAAGCCCTCCAATAAACAATTTCAAGTTGTACCTGTCCTGCTTGTCGGCTAAAGATTCTCTGCTGACATCGCTGCCTGTAGCAATGGCACTGTCAGTGTCACCTGGAGGGGGTGGGGAGGAGTCATCTCTCGCTGTCCCATCCACCTGTAGGTGTGGACTGCTCACCAGCACATTTGGCTGCAATGATAAAAGAATGATTGCAATTAAAACAACATAGTATGCAGCATACTTATTGAAATAAAATATTGCAAACCGCTTTGTTGGACATTTAAGACCTTGGCACAATAAGGGTTCAAAAAGCCGTTATTTTTCCGATATTGGCTATACGTAGAATTGTCAGGCTCTCAAGATATTTTAGATTCATTATTCAGTCAATATAGGCTATTCTAGGTCTCATATTAAAAAATCTAGACATCCCAATATTTTCTCCTAGGTGCATGTCCTTATAGCATCCATATTGAGCCAAACTGGGGCCGCCAAGGTAAAATTGTTGCTAGGATATATCTTTAAAGACAGTTTTTCGAAGGCTCCGTCGTAATATGAAAGGATGCTTTGATGCTAATAATATGCTATTTGTTTAACTGCCGTGAGTTTGCAAGTGTTACTCATGAATGTTAGGTCAAGTTTAGTCCATCGAAAGCCAGAGCTGTCTACGTTTATTTTAAAAATGGTGCAAAATATCAATTTGGAGAAAAGTCACAGTTTTGTGAAAATGAAAAGCGTTTGCTTACTCCTATACTGCTTCATCTGGGCTGATAAAAATTTGCAAAAACTGAGAACAAGGCAGTGGTTTTGATAATTTACCCCTAGGTGGAAAAATGTCGCCAAATTAGCGATTTTTAAAAAAGTTAAATAACTTTTAAAATATTTAAGTTATGTGTATGTTCTAAAGCCCAGATAATTCTTTACGGTAAAATTATATATACGTATATAGTTTTAAAATCATTGCATTGCTTCAAGTGTAAGGCACGCAAACTATGACTTTTTTTACTTTCCTTTGATGACAGAGCTTCAGGGTTGCCACAGCAAAAAAGGAACAAAAATAGTTGCTTTTAGTAGCCTCAACCGCTCAAGAAAGAAAATAGTTGCCTAAAACTACGAAAATAGTTGCCTGAACAGAGTCAAAAATTCATCAAAAATAGTAGCCAAATAACTAAAATTATAGCTTATTTGTCGTATATTATGATTAGGACTGGGTGATGTCAGAAATTTTAAATCGTGATACATCGCGATATAGCGAATTTAGCATATGTTCAAAAATTACCTATGGCAAATCTTTAAATAAATCAAAAATAAATAAAAAGAAATTAATCTATTACAAAAGAAAATACTAATTCTAAACATACTCCACTATGACATCAATATCATTGCTTAACATTTTCAATTAAAATAATAAAGAAGTCAAAGTAAAAGCAAACCCAAGTTTTATTTCATTATTCTTAAATTAAAAATGATTTATTGGTTTAAAAATAACACTATAACAAAATATTTTACATACATGCATTAAAAATTAAAAGAAAAGAAAAAACGAAAGTAGAAAACAAACCAAAGAAATGCTCACTTTAGAAAAAAAAAATTTTTTTTAAAATTATTTGTTGAAAAAAAAATCATGCTTTTGAAACATCATTAGACCCTCTTTTATTTAAAATAATAAAAAGTAGTATTGACTAATGGTCAAATTCTGTACTTAATAAATGTAAAAATATTTTTTCTTTATTATTTTCTTTTTTGAAAATAAAATCGACTAAAGATTTATNCAGAGGTCGCCAAAGTGGTCTATATAGACCCCCAGGGGTCTATTTAACAAAAGCGGGGGTCGATCTGAGACAGGGGGGCGAATGGGGGTCGATCCGAATCGGAAGGGTCGATAGTAGGTCGAAAAAAAAAAAACCGTTCTCAATACGCAAATCACACATACCTAATTAAGTATGTAAAATTTGTGAATTTTTTTTATAATTGACTCAATATCAGTTTCTTTATAAAACATAAATTAATGAACGTATATTTATTGGGGAGAAGCAAGTATTTACGTACCACCGCGCAGTGGTACGAACTCAGCGCAGTTTATAAGTCATATGCATACGTGCACTTGTCCAAATGTCACGTGTGACGAGCATTGACGTTACAAATGCAAATATCATACGCAGTTTCAGCTATCTTTGCAAACTGTGTTGAATATTTACAGTGTCATTATTAAAACTTTTATAGTTTTCGAAAATTAGTTATTGTTTCGATAAAACCATTCGTTTAGTTTAGATATCAATTTCAATTATCAATGCACAAAAAAGAAGGTAAGCATTAATAATATGGATTAGTACAGCCCGCGACAAAACTATAGCACACTTTGTATTTTTTTACAAAAATTACAAAATTGACCAATTTTGACGAAAATTAAAATCGACCAATTTTGAACCCAATATAGCGAACCTTGCAAAAAAACACCAGGCACGCCCATCTCATTGATCAAGAAGCAGTAAATCTTTAGTTACTTTACTTATGATATCTACTTATGCATAATTACTTATTATTTAATAATAAGATATTTAAATTTCAATATTAATATATTTTTCATGAAACTATTGTTACTATTTTTATACTACTACTATACTACTTCTATACTACTACTATATACTACTACTATACTACTTTTATACTACTACTATACTACTACTTTATACTACTTTGTTACTACTTTCATGAAACTATTGTTATTACTTTAATAAATGTTTAAAATCATAAAATAAATGTGCAAACACAGTATCTAATAGAGTTTTATTTTAATTAACAGAAAATTACTTTTGTGGGGGTCGATGGAGATTTCGAAAAATTACATAGGGGTCGATGATCAAAAAAGTTTGGCGATCCCTGGGATAGAGTATCCCAGCCGTAAGGCTAATTGTGGGAGGATTTCCTCTCCATGTAATGCAAATGCGGGTTACTTCCACCAAAAGAGTGCTCCTCGAAGGCAAATTTCTCAGAATACTTGAACCAGAAAATCTCTTGTCTTCTGGATTGGGTTCAAAATACAAGGCTACGGAGTTGAACATTAGTAGTCGTAAACCCAAAATATTTTGTTGGCTGTTCAACGACGGTTATAAAATAAAATAAAAACATTCATTATTGTCATTTAGTATTGTTAACTATAATATCTATCTTTTTTCTTATAAACCAGATTGCTCTGTTTTCTCCATCATTTTGATCAGCGAATGTCATTTAAAGAAACTCTTTCAACTAAGTTATTATTTTTCAAAAAGTGTAAATAAATCTGTTTAAAATTTCTGGTAAATATCTACAATGACGTCTGTTCAATGATAATGAAACTGTTTTTTACAGCTATGGAGTTTAACATAAGCTCAAAATTAGGTTGGCTGTTCAACGACGGTTATTAACCCCTTGGGGACGGGTGATTCAGAAAAGCATTCGTACAAAATCAGAATCAAATTGTAATTAAATAAAAAACGGTAACTTAAGTGTAGTCGTTGCTAATTTGACAGGCTTACTTTGCTTTTACTTAAGTATTGTTAGTTTAATCATATATATAATCAATATTAATTCAAAGTATAACTAAATAGTTTTATTTTGAACAAAATATTGGTGAGTTAAATAAATCAAACAATTATAACTCCGCCCACAAATAAACTGCGAAAGAAATACTTTGATTACCAGTTTTATATCTTTACCCTGATTGATACGGTTTTATGCTGTCACGTATTTGTGACAGTTGGCGCGAAAAGGTTAAATAAAAATAAAAAATAATTTAATAATGATCAAACAAGAATTTTTGAATTGTGAAATTTAAAATATTTTTTTATCCCCTTAAGATATGTAATAAATTTAAGTGACCAAATCCAAAATTTGACTAGTTCTCGAATTGGTTGAGCTTTAAAAAACTCCGGTTTTAGAGTGAATTTTGTACAGAGAATTAAAAAACGAAAATTGTCAAGGAATCTTATTTTGTTTCTATTTAAACAGACAAACAATTGTTTTCTGCATTAAAAAAATACTATTGTGTCAAGTGTGGTAAAAATTTTCATAAAAAATATATTAACACACATGCGAGGTCACTCGGTAACCCATTTTTTTTTTTCGGAGAAGGTTGCTGAGGTCTGCAAAAGTATATATTTAAAATAAGATATACCTCTGTATTTTTTCAAATTTTTGAAATTGTTTTCAAGAAACCTATCTTTTTAAATTATTAATAACTGGAAAAACGCAATTAAGTTAGCTCTTTTTCCTCATGATAAATATAAGCATTTATTCCAAAAAAAAAAATCATTGATTCCATTTAGAAGGGGTAGCTACGTCTTTGCGAGGTCACAGAAGGTTAAAAGATTTGTTTTTCAAACACAAACAATAAAATGTCGGACAAATAACGCCTTTCAATTAACTCATTTCATTCTTTCTTTGAATCCTAATCTAGATCTACTATCTAATTTCAATCCAGGCAAAACCAATAACTTACAACTATTACGTCGGCTTTGAGAGTAAAGGAAAAAAAGTGTATATTTTATCACCTCATATGACCCCCCAAGCAAACTCTATAAGCATGCAGATAAGTAGAAAAATAAATTATGCAGGTACATAAAATTATCTATGCAGGTCTCGTTTGAGAGTTTAAAAAAACCTAATTGACTAATGAGGTACACTTAAACGTCAAATATGTTCGCCCGTCAAGAGGCATTGCTCCCTATTTCACTGAAAACTCGGCACAATAAAAGAAAAAAGGCATTAAAATTAGTCTTAAACTATTACGAGACTGTGTTATGTAACATAAATAGTAACACAATTTGAGTGAAGTTGTTATTAAAACGATGGCAATGACCTTTCGCTTCTTCTGTTTCCGGATTTCCTAGAAAATTTCAAAAGCTGGACGCGAAGGTAAAGAAAAAGAGAGCTTTTTTTTCCCTGAAGCTTCGTCAGTTGCTTAGGAGACGAAAACCAAAATATCATTATGTCATGAGGGTGATATGGATTATTTCTCTTTAATTTTGCACGCACTAGCGCGTTTTTACACCACTGCACATGTGCGTGACGTTAAAGAGAGAAAATATAACAACGAAAAAGTAAAAATGATTGTTTCTCGGTTTTAGTTAATTCAATAAGTAAGTTGATACGAAAAAGCTGTATAGATTTAGAAAATAAGAAAGGGGGGGGGGAATGCTCTCATTTATAGAAAATGCAACCATCAATGTTAACAAGTCTACACTTTTGTATATTTGTTATATACAAGAGAAAGACAAACTTTGAGCCCATCCCTTGATTATCCCAAATGGTGTTCCGCAATATTAAAATATTAGACCACAAACGCTTTTCATTTTTGCACCATTTTTAAACTGAGCGTTGACAGCGCTGAGGTAAGGTAAACTTGACCTAACAGTTATGAGTAACAGTTGCAAACTCACAGCAGTTATAAAAATAGCATATTATTCGCACAAAAACATTTCATATTACGACGAAGGGTTAAATACAAAATTGTACTAACCTTTTGATATCGCAGAGTGGTCTCTTCAAAGCTCGTCCCCTTGTTTTGCATGGTGGAAACAACACCCGAACAAAAATCGGCAAATGTGACGACTCCATGCTGATTAGGATCGAGACACTCTATTAGTTGCGCTATTTCCTAAAATAGAAACAATCTTTATATAGACACTATTCAAATATATTTAATAAGTAACAATGACAAAAATATCTGAACTAAGCAAACTTCATACACTTCAAAAATATACAAAATTGGAATGACAGTCGCGCATCAAAAATAGGCTCCCATTTTCAAGACTTGACAGACGTAAATGAAATAAACCTTTCAACGAAGAAAAAAAAAAGAAAAAATAAAGGTAAGAAACAAAAATTAGAATAACTATAGAAACCGAAAGGAAAAACACACACCCAGTGGCCGAGAGGCAAATCTGGGTAAAAATATTTGTATATTTTTCTATCATGTATTGTCTTACCACTTCAATATCTAGGCATTATTTATTTAAGCAAATATGTATTTATAAATGAAGAGATAATCGTAGTGAATTTAAATATACAGAGATACATTTGTGATACAACACTTAGTTTTTCCATATCGAGTTAAAGGATTAAAAATTAAAATTTGTATGTATGTTTGAGCAAGTAAAAATTATGGGATTTCTCGCTGTCAGATACAAGCACAAACATACGCAAGGACAATAGGTTAAAATATGTTTTAGTTTATAACAGGCCGACACAATTCCGAGTTTACGACTATCAATGTTCCAATCCGAAGCCTCGTAATTTTGAACCCAACACAGAAGACAAAAAATCTCCTGGGTCCAAACATTGAAATAAATTAGCTTTCGTAGAGGACTTTTTTGATGGAACAAACATTTTTGTTACAAGGACAGGAAACCACGAAAACGTCTTTCAGTAAAAAGGAGTTTTAACTCATTGTCCGTCTACCACGGAGGATATTTTATGACAACACTGCTGCCGGTGCGTGCCAGGTGCAGAATTCGTATTCGCCATTGTTCGGATTCGAACTTCAATCCCCTTATTGGGAGGCGAATAATGGTCTATACCGTGAAACGCCCCGGCTCTAGGCTACAATATGTAACAAATGATAAGTTCCGTAAAAATTATCAAGAAAAATGTTTTCTATGTCTCCAAAATAACCTTCTAGGCCACCTTGTTATTTGAAATATCGTAGTTAGCTGTCTCTGCGTTCTTTGCAATGCCTTTTGCTAATCTCAGAAAAAAAAGGGGAAAAAAATGATTAGTTTTTTTTTTCGCTTTCTCTATTTGTCCTTTCTCAAAAAACCATTATCTAGTTAATGAGATTACCTTTGAAAATACAGCTGAACAAATATTATGACGAAAGGTTAATGAGAATAGTGTTTTCGGATTAAAAATAATCAAGCGCAGTATAAAAACGTGCATTAAAGACTTTTGTTTCAAAATAAAACAATGACGAAAAAAAACATTTTATAAATAAATTTGAAGTTTTTATTTATGAATAATAAACTTACTTTAAGTCAATCATAGTAAATGACAATCGTGTTCGTACTCACGATTGATAATTTGTGACTGTGACTAAGGTTTAAATTGAGTGGGTTATTATTTTAATTACTTTAAAAGGTGAAAAAAAATTAACCAAGAAAAAGATAAAAAAATAAAAACTAAGAAGATTGTACAAACGATAAAATGAAATTAGGAAAATGGTAAAATATAGATAAAATTATCTGAAATAATTGTTTTGTAATAAAATTAAGTTCAAGTGACAATAGCTTAAAGTATTCTAATATCTGATTGACACACGAGATCTAACATTTAATGATACACGAAATGGCTTTGGCACTGTCGCGCTCAACTCAACGTGTAAGTGCAAATTAACGGTTATAATAACTATGTTAAATGAAAAGTTTAAAAAAAAAAGAACAAAATATAAAAAGAACAAAATGTCATAAGGCACCTCGACATTAAATTGAACTTTCAATTATATGAGACGACAGCAAGAAGAGACTGCACTAAATACAAAAATTGCGTAACAAAATCAGACTGTGTTATATAACAAAAACAAACCAATTTATAATTATAAAATGAGGAAAAAACACAAGAGAATGCGAGTCCTACATCCACCTATAGAAAATGAATCCTCTAAAAAATACAACTTCGAAAGCCTTGTGATTTTGAACCCAATCCAGAAGACAAGGAAACTCCTGGATCAAGTATTGGAAGAAATTTTACCATCGTAAAGGACTTTTTGATCGTACTAACCAGTGTTAGAGCTAGATGCACAGGAAAAAAACGGAAACATCCCACGGTTAGCCTGTCGGAAAGGGGATTCTAACCCATGATCCGTCTACCACTAAGGATATTTTACCTTAGTACTGTGGTCGGTCCTCCCGTTTGCACCAGGCATCGTTGGAATTCGAACCCGGTTCATCTCATTGGAAGGTCAAAGCTCTACACCCTGAGCCACCACGGCTAATACATATTAATTTTATATAACCGTCGTTGAGCAGCCAACCCAATTTTGAGTTTACGACTACTAATGTTCAACTCAGTATCCTTGTAATTTTAAACCCAATCCAGAAGACAAGGGAACTCCTGGATTGGGAAAAATTTGCCTTCGTGGAGGACTTTTTGATGGGACTAACCCGCATTTGCGCTACTAGGAGTGGAAAACAACGAAAACCTCCCATGATTAGCCTAACTGTAAGGGGACTCAAGCCCATTGGGGAACTCTACCACTGAGAATATTACGTAAGTACTGAACTGTGGTCGGCGTTTGACTAATTGACAGATGCAGAGAAGAAAAAAGTTAAGCAACTAAAATTTAAGAATTTGTTTTCAGATTTCCCATCTTCAAACACTGAAAAGAATTTTTTCAAAATATCAAAATGAAAACAAATTATGAGAGGATAACTTAGGATTATACAATGAGGAAGTTCTTTTCCAATAATTTGCTTGCATTTTGATATTTTGAAATCATTTTTCTTTCATCTCTCTAGTTTTGCCTAAATTCAATTTTTTATATACTTATTTTATGGATACGAAACAGAATTCGCGATGAAAAGTTTCTCTCGCGATATAGCCTTCTCTTCAGATCAGCTATCTATTACCTAATGACCACTTGAACATCTTTTTACGTAACCTACAGAACAAATATAAAAGATGAGCGTAATGCATTTGGGAACATTTTCTTCATTACCTGTACATCACGAAAATATAATGATGTAAACTTAATGTAAAAAAAAAAAAAGAGGGAACGATTAAGGCTCAGGTAGAGAATGAAAATGACCAACAAAAAAAAAAGTAAATAAATAAAAGTAAACATCCATTCATTCTATTGGATAAAATGATGAAGTTGTGTAAGGCAGGAAGTTCACGCGGAAAAAGAAATTTAAACAACTCGTAAAAACACGGATATTGTTTAATGGCAAAGTCTAAACATAATGGATGCCGGCCCGGGATATCGTCCATGATTGTTTCGTTATTTAAAGGAAGAAATAGGAAATGCGCCACTTCATATAACGACACTGCTTTCCAACGGTAAATCATAACAGTCAATTGATATTGGAAAATTACTTTAACAAATGGCCATGAAAGTGATTGAAATTGCGCAACTGAAATAAAATTTTCAAGCAACGGAAGCAGCAAGACCAGCGAAAGAAAGTGTGTGAAAGTGCTATGAAATTTCATTATCAATTAAATATATAAAACGGTGAAATATCTAGAGAAATATACATAGCATCGAAAAAGTGAAAATAATTACATTCAATATTTATTTTTTAAAAACCATAGAATGATACTAAACTCGAATTTTCACCCCCATCCCCTGGGGACGGAGTGGGGGATAAGTTCGAAATCTTAAATATGAACCCCTATTTTCTTGTAGTTTCGGATTCTTCAGAAAAAAATAACCTTATTTAAATTACTAGTTTATGCATTTTGCTTCATAGATGGTGCTGTAACCGATAAAAATAAATAGGTTACAAGCCGTTTAAATATGCGAAATTGAAGAGATAAATATAGACACGTTTCAATTTTTTTGTCCTTATTTACGAAATATTTTTAATTTTATTTCTCCTTTTTTTTCAATCTAAAGGGTCTCAAGACACTACAATTTTAAACAGTTTGTACCTTATCTTATTTATCTCGGTTGCAGCACTATCTGTGAAACAAAATACATCAATCCGCAACTCAAACAGGGTTACTTTTTAGGAAAATCCAAATCTGCAACAAAAATAAAGACTCATATTTAATATTTCAGGGGTTGCCCCCCAACCTACGGGATGGGGAAGAAAATCGAGTTTAATATCATTGAATATCTTTTAAAAATTTTTAATGAACCAAGACAATGCAGGGTTCAAGTAACTTCCTAAATATTTAAAATTTAGATCTCATTTTCCTTTTTACCTAGCTGTTACTGTTCTGTACAAAACTGTTATATTGATGTTTAGAGCCATTTTCGGAAAATAACTTCACTCAAAATAAATAAATAAATCATAGCTGTAGACTTGGATAGGAAAAATTCCAGTAGATTTCACGAAATAATATAAATTTCACAATTGTTGCAAAAATATACAAAATATTTCACATATAGGTAATTTTAGGGATTTTTACTGTCACCAAAATACAACTTTATTGCATGATTGCTTTATTACAAATTGTCTGCAATATTTTCCATTTATGATTGGCCTAATTCTTATGTTAACTCATAATTTTAAATAGTAGTAGACACGTTAATCGTTATTAATAATTAAAAGGTTTTCTAATTTAAAAAGGGTCTTCTAAATAAAAATAAACTGAAATTTTTAGAAAAAGAAGAAGAAAAGAGCTTTAAACTGATTACTATTAGTGAGACTCGCTTCATTATGAATTAGTAATACTTATTTAAATATTCAAGCAAGCAATAGATTGTGTAAAAATTCTATTCTAACAGGGATTTCTTTTTACGAAAACGTGCTTAATTTCAGGACATTTTCTAAAATGTACAAAAACCAGGAAAATTTTTATTATACCAGCAGTAGAAAATGGCAAAATCCAGTAGTCTAGTGGTAAATCTCGTAGAGTTGGCAACTATGAATACATAAAAAGTAAAAATACATAAATGACTGACTTTATTGTGAAGCTGCCTCTCGGAAAGTTAAACATATAGATCAAATATAAATCAACTCAACTGCAAAACAAATTTTAAGCAATCGTCTACACTATAGAGCTTGTTAAAGAAGAAAAACTCAATAAATTTTAGCAACTCATGCAACGATTCAAAGATTAAATAAGAAGTTCACTTCATTTCTCAAATGGGTGATTGAATTTTAGAAAAACAGCATTGAAATAAATAAAAAATTTAGATTCAATTTTTTGTTCCGCTCGCATACACGTTTTGTTCTTGAAAAATAAAATAACAAATGAGATGAGGTCAAGCCCACACACACGCTTAGATAAAGACATTGGGCTGACCTCATGAAACAGAACCCATAACGATGGTTTAGAACTATATACGGATGAAATGTTCCAGAGCATCGCCATTTTCCGTTGCTAAAAATAATTTAAACAGTTTCTTATTTTATTCACTTCTCACACTTATGACCGTAACCTTTTGAAAAAAGTTTACATTTTTTTGCATTCTAAAAACAGACATGTTATTGAGAATGAAGAAGTTTATAATGCGGTTGTTTCATTATTTAAATTTTATTAAAATTTTAAATATAATCTGTTATTTGTCGAATTTTTAAATTTGTTCGACAATTTTAGAGAACGGTCAACATAATACAATATTTAATGCGAACATATTCTCGAAAGTCTACTCATTTTACCAAGAACATCATTTTGTTTCAAAGAATAAATGAATAGAAAACAGTAATAAAAATATTGTACGTGTCTCTACAGAAAGTTAATAGCACTAAAATAATTCAAAAAACTGTAAAAAAAAAAACATTTAAAATTATTATAACAGTTTCAAAAAAGTTCAAAAGCACTCATAACTTGCAAAATTAAAAATTAATGATAAATTACACGCTCAATCAATTTAAGTATGTTTTAATTTTATTTCGTACACAATCATTGATAATGTGTAATGAATTAAGAAACTTAAGTGTATACAAATACTTTTCCTGCACTAAACGACTAATATTTTCAAGTTTTTTTTTTGTTTTTTTTTTTCCATTTTAAGCACCTGTTGGATGTAGAGTGCGCAGAAAAAAAATTAACGGACCAGTCTAAATAACTTTTGATCTAATGATCATTGCGTTCTAGAACTCAAATGTTGAGGGGGTGACCTCAAATATGATGCAGATAATATTTTAAGTTACGAAATCAGACACAAATACTTACTTTCCCTCAATAAACATACCTTTGTTTTAACGGATTTGAATTTCTGAACCCCTAAATATAAGGGATAAATAGTCCCCAATCTCGAGAACTTATTAAGCGAATTGATAAAATTCGTCTATCTACATATAATTCAACGCAAAAAATAGCTATTAATAAACATTTATTATTTTATATTTTTTATTTAATAATAGTAAAAAATCTTTTGTATAGTAAGGTATACAATTTTTTACATCACTCCAAAGAGTGTAATTTTACACAACCAAACATAAAGTTTGAACGAAATCGGTTGAATATTTCCTGAGAAATCGAATAAAGAACTATGGGGGGGGGCCATATTTCCCAGTATTGCGGTTCAGAAATCCGAATCCGTCGGGGGGGGGATATATTTATTCAGAGGAAAAGCGTTATAATGTCTGATTTCTTAACTTAAAATAACGTATTNAGTGTAATTTTACACAACCAAACATAAAATTTGGACGAAATCGGTTGAATATTTCCTGAGAAACCGAATAAAGAACTATGGGGACCATATTTCCCAGTATTGCGGTTCAGAAATCCGAATCCGTCGGGGGGGGGATATATTTATTCAGAGGAAAAGCGTTATAATGTCTGATTTCTTAACTTAAAATAACGTATTAATAGCATATTTGAGGTCACTCCCTCGAACCATTAAGTTGAGTCTTAGAAAGTGAAGATCCGATCATTTGATCACAAGTTATTTAGGATGGTCCGTTTATTTATTTTTTTCGCACTGTACACTATTACACGCTTTCAATAAATATACTTTTGTATGCATAATTCTATAAAATACACTTTCGAACTTGTCAGATTAATAGATTTGGGAGCAACATAGTAATTATAGAAGAAAAAATTAAAAAATAAAAATAGATAATCGAACATCAATTCTCGAAACATCCCTTCATAGCACAATAGTAATCATAAAAGGAATACAAAAGAATAAAATTCACTATAAGAACTGCTTAATATACGCTCTCTCGCAATCATAGAAAGAAAACTTAAGGGAATGTATAATAAAAAAGAAAAATAGAGATCGAATAATAAATGTAGGTCAATAGGTAAGCGGCATCGATTTTTTTTCTTCTTCTTTTCTTTTTAATAAAATTGAAGGAGACTTATAAAAGAGCGTTTTGAGCAAAAATAGCTAAATATCATAAAAATAGACAGTATGATGTTCATGAATTGATTTCAATGTAGGTCTTGTTCTCATTCTGCTTCTAAAGATTTTTAACAATAAATTTTAGGTGATTCGTCATGATAAAAGGGCTACGAAGATTCTTTCGTCATATGAAATGATGCTGTTTAGAGAATTATATGAATGAGAAAAAAAACTAGTTTTATAACTATTGTGTGATTAAGTAACAGTTATTCACGACTGATAAGTTTTGCCCAGTTTTAGCCATTGCCCTCAATGCTTATTATGGAAATTGCACGAAATATCAATATAAAGAAAACCACAATTTTGCGAAAATGTAGATCAATTGTTGCTCATTATTGAACCTTAATATTTAAATATATACTCCAATGATACATTATTTAACTTTCAAAATATTAATAACGCTTTATTAGTCTTTATTATTTTATTCTAGATCAGATATTAAAATGTCATTAATTGGTGGATTTTTAAAAAGTTAATTTTAGTTTGTTTGTTTTTTTTAATTTTTTTATTTAATTCATTTTTTTATTAATTTTTTTTATTATTATTTTTTCAATATTCATGCTACGAGCCCAGACAATTTTTTTCAGCGAGTTACAATTATGCATAGAAATTAAATCTTGGCTTCCAATTAAAGGCTCACCAACCAACGCTTTTTTTATTAATCTTGGTGAGAGAGTTTCAAAAAACACTCGTAAAAATATTATTTTGTCAGTGAAATAACTTTCTTTACTAATACCCTTACGTTTTGAATTTTCTTAAAAATCAATACCATTATCGCGCATTACGATTTTTTACCAATAAAATATAAATAATATTTTGAAGCCATGGCAACTATATTTACATTAATTTTGATTCATGACAAAACTAGCTTTGGAGCTAAAAAAGAGAAGGAAAAAAATTAAAAATAAATCAGAATTAGAATTCAGTTTCAAATAAACAAAAGATTAAAATACATACGCCTTTTACAAAATTAAATATTCGCATTAGAGCAAAATAAATATATCATAACAAAAAGAATCTACCATAGTCTATAAATAAACGAAGATTCATTTGGCGTGTGAACAATAATTCAAGTTAATTTAAACAATCATGAATTCGAATAATTATTATAAAAAATAGGGTTTTTCTAACAAAAATTAAATGAAAAAAAATTTTTTTTAAGACTATATAATAAAACCTAAATCGGTGTTAATATGTAGCTTAATAGTTTCAGTCATAGACTACAAATTTAAAATATAATTATTTTTAATATTTATTAATATCAAATAAATTAGCGCAACTTTAAGGAAATACTGAATAACTTTTATCGAAATATAGAGAAATATTAAAATTAAATGTTTCCAAGGGATGCTTCCGAACTTCACAAAAATCTCGAAATTTCGAAGCTAGGCATTAACTATAAGCCGTTGGAGGCATTCTTTAACTAGTTTCTAGTAGAATAGCTTTTTAACGTGTATGAATAGCTTCTTATCTTGTTGATGAAGGATAAAAATTCACCACATAATCAGGGGGGGGGAGAGAAATCAGAAGCAAGAATAATTCCACTAAAACAAATTAATCACGGATATTTATTTCAGATTCAAAACAATTTCCTCTTAAAATTTTTCAATCAATTGAATATTGTAATATGTAAATTGAAGGAACAGTAGGAAGTATTTACATTAAGAAGAAAAGAAAAAAAAAGAGTAAAGATTATCGAACGCCAATATTATTATGGCGATACTGCGTTGAATGAACTTAACGTATACGCACGTACTAACAGTACACTTTCAACGCGTTCAAAAATTCCATCTACACACGAATCGTACTACGAACATAAAACGCAACTTACATGTTCTAAAATGTATGGAAAAAAAATAAAGAAAAAAAATTAAAAGAATCAAAAACTGTTTCTGCTAAAAAAAACTAAACACGGGTATTTTGTTACTTCCGATTCCGAACATTTTCAATTTCCTCTTAAAACTCAACTTCCTAATCAATTAAAGAATGTAGTGTATTGATTGGAGTAAAAATAGGAAGTAACTCACATTGGTTTAGAGTAGAGTTCAGCTAAGATTGACATAATAATGCTGTGGTACTGAACTTAACGTAGTAAAAACGTATAAAATTTACTATGTACTACTACATATGTGTTGTTCTGGGACTGTGAACGAAAGAAAAAAAAATTACACACAAAACTTATTTCATCTAAAAAAAAAACACACACACACAATTAAACACAGATATTTCTTTACTTCCGATTTGGGACAATTTCCTCTTATAACTCACTAATCAAGTAAATAACGTAATATGTAAATTGAAGGAACAATAGGAAGTATTCACTTTGGAAAAAACCAAAGTAAAGAATTAAGATTGTCAAACACCAAGATTGATGCAAACCAATTTGTCTGTAGAAAGATAATCCAGAAACAATCGCGCCAGGTTCGAATCTAGGTCAAGAAGGACATTTCACGCACTGTTACTCGCTACAGCAAATACTCCTAAACAAGGGTTAAACGCATGTCAACTTATTCTTATGTTGTTCCTAATCTTCATATCACTATTGAAACTGAGAATATCAAAATCAATATAAGTTATAAAAGAAAGGTACTTTTTATAATTTAAGGTACTTTAGAGTGTCAAAGAACTTCTTATTCTTATGATTCATTATCAAAATAGTGAACTTTTTAAATTGTACAAACTTAAATCAAAGAGGAAAAAAAAACGGTTATATTTCATTATCAAATAAATAAAATAAAATAATTCCCCGATATTTAAATTATTATTTGTGTTTATATAATTATTTAGTAGAAAAATAAAATTACAGTAACACGAAGAACAGAGTTTTGACTATTTCTCAGAAAAAAATTATTAGGCTCAAGTTTTCAGAAATGAGGCTTGACATAGTTTTGACAAGTTGTCCTGAATTGTCGAATGCGAAATTAAGTACAACTAAAGGGGTTCCCCCTGCTCGCTAACGCTGGTCAACCCCCGAAAATTGCCACGCAATCTTATATGATTTGCTTCGCAGACCAAGCTCGTTTCGCTCGCTACTAACTTAGGTACATTGCAAATGCACAAAATTCTAAGAATTCAAAACAATCATTCAAATCCATATAACTTTTTTTTTTTTTTAAATTACATCTTTTTAGTAAATATACTAAGTCATCAGATTAAAAGAAAGTTAAAGCGAAGGGAAGAGGGTTGCGACTTTCAGTGAAGAGGAGTTTCTGATTTGCTAAGGTCGAAGGAATCTAAAATTGCCAAAAATCCCGCCAACACATTTGAACGGTTGCATAATTTTTTTGCAATTTTTTTTCAAACTTTCTGACACCATTAATTTTATTTTAATTACATCATAAATTACTTTTTCAGAAAAAAAAAACCAATTGATCACCCACAGTATTAAACCTGTTACGCACAAGCTCATTAAAGAAAATCATCGTTCCACCTCTTTCAATTACTTCAGCAAATAAAATCTAATGAATCGAGTCGAGACCTTAGAATTAAAGGAAACACACAATTACCTCAATTAATAATGATGATCAAACTTCAGCATCGCTCAACATTAAATAATCATTTATGGCACAATCTGCAATAATTTAATCTACCGAAATAATCATATTTAAAAATCACTTGAGTATACAGCTCGGCGATACATCGATACACATCGTGAATATCATGTCTTACGATAAGAAATGAATGAAAAATACGTATGGAAAACGATTGATTATTGAAAACAATATTCGTCTAATACGATGCAATCGTTACCATTATCGTCAACAATACTTATCGAAAACGATAATATCATATTAATTTTCTAAAACGATAATTACCGAATAAGAAATAAATTTCGACAGTCAGTGATGAATCTAACTTACTGCAAAGTACAGATTTTTTATAATAAAATAATTATTTTTCAAACTAATAGCTAATTGAATAACGATTTTTTTTTCAAATTTTAAACTTTAAATTAATTTAATTTTAAATGTTTATTAAACTGGTGACGAATTTTTTTAATCAATTTAATAAAATTAATCATAATGTTTAAGAAAATGCTTTTTTTCTTAATTGGTATGAAAATATTATGAGATGTGGACAAATTAGTTAAATTGAAAGAATGTTAAAATATATCGAAGTGTTAATTTTTCTGATGATATATGGCGAAATTGAAATTCCGTCATCGTCCAGCTCCATTTAACAGAGACATTAACAACTAGTTTTATGACAATTTTTTATTTAAACCGAGACCATCTTTATCTTTTTCCACGTTAGCAGTTTTATGACTCCATGAATTAAGCATGAAAATTCTTATTTTCTCAGCTTTTTTTTCACAAATCACGCTTTTCATTCTGTCACGTAATAAAACAAAAACAGAGAAATGACTCAATGGGGAATCAACTTTCACGTTATTGAATTTGGCCAGGTGGAGAAAGAAAAAGACGAGAGAGAGAGAGATTTCCGAATGCGCTTCATCAACAGATGTTTGAATTCCACTGCTGTGTTTTTCCTTGTCGTATCAGCCGCTCGAAGGTCGAATAGATCGATCACATTTGAATTCAATATCAGGTGGATGTATTCCAAAAACTACTACATGTGAACGTGGATAAATAATAGATGAAATTTTCTAAAAATATAATAATAACAACTCTGTAAATCGTGCAGAACTTAGATTATAATATGAAGAGAAAAAAACTTACAAATCCAGCGTTTGCGAAGAATCGCGTATCGGTACTCGTAACAAAAAAGCCGTCACATCTTAGCATCAAGCGGGCTATGGCACGCAAAAAATAAAAATAAATGAAAAAAATCACAGACGGGGGTTTTAACCAGAAGGGTATAACACAGAGCCACCCCCCGGGAAACCGCTACCAAATATTAAAATTTTAAAAAAAGGACAAAATTTATTTGGCACCTTGGCGATGTTATGGAAACACCCCTCAGTCTCTGAAAATGAGATGGTTATAAGATATAATTTATTAATTTTTAATTTTATTACCATCGCACGTATTCTTCAAACCTGTATCTCCAGTAGGCTTAAAGTAACAGCTTTTATCTTTCTAATGCTAACTCAGAAAATAAATAGAATTTTACTCCGTAGAAAACTTTCAGAATGAAATTAACTCTCGTTTACGTTTAAAGGGAAAACTAAGAAAACCTTCAACGATTAGTTCAACGGCAAATAGACTTCACCTATGGCAAATGGACAATTTTCGCATAATCCTGTAAATATTGGCTTTGAAACTCGAAGTTTCCAGAACAATAATTTTGTCGTCAAGTATCGCTATGTCGCCAGGATTTTCGCCAAGTCGACAAAAGTATTGCTAAACTGAGTCTTGAGAAAGAAATGAGACGTTATTTCCTCTCCAAATTACATCAGCTTTACTTATGATTTTCTCTCGCAAATTTTCTAATTAAACTGTTTAGTTAGACGCCAGAGATATATATAGCCTCATAACAAAAAAATATTCACTAAATTATACACACATTTACAAATTCGTAACAATATTGATATGTTTCAAAAATAACACATTACTCAGTTTAGTCCGAGGTACATTTTACTTCCGTCACAAATACAAAAGCACGTTTCATAATATTTAATCTGCGCATAATACGTGTTGCGAAACAAGTTCGGTTTTTGCAAATATCCAAGCTTTATTTGAAATCACTTTGTTGCACTTCGCAGAGTTGGCAGGAATTGAAAATATCTTTTTTCAGTTTCATTCAATTCGAAATCTCATTTGTTATGGGTTTCAGAACACGCATATTTAGTCAATGGCTATAAACGACCTCCAAGTCACGCCAGGATGCACGAAGAGAGTTGAAATTTCCTCTCGTTGGATTTCACAAAGAAAAGTAAAATAAACGCGAGTACCCGCAAATAAAAAAACGGACAGAAACATTCATATTTTTTTCTTTTCTAAAAGGTAGTTTATAAAACAGCTTCCTGCGTGAGCATTTAAGATAATCACAATGGCCGACGATGAATTATGTCGCAAAAGAAGGAGCATAATGCCACAAACTTCGTGACATTTAAGGCAGCTAGTTGTAGACGATTGAGGTATTAAAATTGGTTTTATATTTCTTTAGGATGGTGACAGTTGCACTAGTTACCTACTTCGTAGTTTGTTTGAGCCCGCCACTTGAGAAATATTTAATCTGATTTAAAGAATGGGCTGTAGAACTTCCGCACTATTATTTTCTATACAAACCGAAGACTTCTTATAATCTATTACGAAGATAGCTAATGGTTATATATATATATATATATATCAGGGGTCTGTTTAGAAGAAATTTGGGTCCGTTAATGGACCCTTCACAAAATAATTTATCTTTTAATCGGACCCTTCACAAATTTGTTTATCTTCATTATTGTTTTATTAATCGAATAAACCCTTCCCAGGAAGGGGGTGGGGAGAAAGACAGATGCAAACGAACTAAATTTTGTCATCCGCAGACGCTTCTTCCTTTATTCGGCCGAAATGAATATTCTGCGTTCAGCAGTATTAGGCTAAATACCAAATATTTGTATGTTGCATCGCTAATTTAGTAGCTGCAATTGCNATATTAAAAAGATCATACTATCTTTTTTCTTCGCGCCATAATTTTTGAATCTGAACCCAAAACGGCACTTTTTTCCTTTAACCCTTTGGATCCGGTTCATCTAAATACCGAATTAAGAGGAAACAACCAAATTAAAATCCTGGTAGTAAGTTTCTGATTAGAAAAAAAAAATTTTTTTGTTAAACAGTTACCAAATATAACCTGACATCTTCACTAAATGCTTTGTCATTTATAAGATGTGGCAGTTATCAATGCATTATTTTTTTCTGAAATACACTAACAGCAAAATATTTTAGTCGAAATTTTTCACTTATTAGTAATAAATGCATGACGAGTATCGCTCGTCAAAAGTGCCCAAAGGTCTAACAGTTGAAATTATTCACTTAAAATGGTTTCTGCATCAATTTGTCAAGCTCATTTTGTCGTGGGACAATCCGTAGTGAGCACAATTCATCGTCATCACAATTCATCGCAAAAAATATTCGTCATGAGCACAATTCGTAATGAACAGAATTCAACTTGGGCATAATTCGTCGCGACAACAATTCTTCATGGGCACAACTCATCGCAACGGCAATTCATCGTGGGCACAATTGATCACAATGGTATTCGTCGTGAGCACGATTCATCGCGAGCATAGTTCATCGTGAACACAACTCGGTGAAACGATCATTCGAAGCGTGCACAATTCGTCGCAGGTAAACTCGTCGTGAGCACAATCACGTGAGGATTTCCATGAAATATATCTTATTCAAGTAATTATATCAATATAAAACGTGTTCCTTCGTTAAAATTAATACCAAAAGTAATTTTTTGACAGAGAGCTACGCTATGTCATTATAAATATTTGACAACAAACATATGTCTTTTTCACCAAAATATTATGCTGGACGCGGACTAGCCACAGCAATCATTTGGAATTTAGTGTCTTACGCAAAAATTGCTCATACAAAATACCTTAGTATGAGCAATTTTATATATTCAATTAATCTTAGTATGAGCAAGGAACACCTTTTAACAATAAGTACCTTAGGTACTTTCGTAACTTTTGAGCTCCCACAAATTGAATATTTATTTAGTTAGCTTTGTAGACAATGCAAGAGCTTTCTCTTCGTAAATTATTGCATGGACACCGCAACAAATTTTCACGACGACGAATTGCTCCAGCGACGAATTGAACTTGCGACGAGTAATGCACGAGATGAATTGTGCTTGTGACAAATTTAGCTCACGGCGAATTGTAGCCGTGGGAAATTGCGCCCACAACGAATTGTCACCGCGTCAAATTTTGTTCAAGACAAATTATTATCACAACAAATTCTGGTCGAATTGTCAACAATGAACTGTCCCACGGCGAATAGTGCGCGACAAATTGACGCGAAAACAAAAAATGTATGCACTAAAAAAAATTTAATGCATCCTAACTTTCTCTAACTTTCTTTCCATTTGTGGACATAAATTATTTTCATTAGTTATCTCTTTAATAAAAAATAAAAATGAACATTTAAAATTAAAGTTTCACTGTCACAACCAATTAATTTAGTTATCATTGCAACTCCATCTACCATTTTACTTAAAAAATTTTGTTTAATTTTTTATTGCAATAGGAACTCTTTAAAATGATTTTCGTCGGAGAGATTATTTAGTAATGCGAAACGTTTATCTCCAAATAATTTTACACTATTTTGTATTCATTACTTAAAGCGCATATATTGACTGATCACAGTTTTGCACAAAGAATATGATAAAAGAAAATAACTTCCTAACTTTTTAATAATTGTAAAATGTTTAGTAAAATTAGTCTTAATTTTTTAGATTTAAATTTGTAATAATAAAAATTAAGTAATAGTAAATATATATTAAGTTAGGGATAAGAAAATATTTTAGAGGGTAAAAATATCCTTTATAACCTATTATTATTTTATGCTGCCTAAATAAGCCACTGCAAATCAAATTATCACTATATTTGTAATTTATGTGCTATCTTTAAATTAAAAGTTAGTATTTTCAATCATAAAGAGCTTAACAGTATTTTAATTTACTTATAAGAGATATAATAATAATAATACGGGGAATTCATATAAAAATCATAAAATAAATTCATACTTACATAAAATAAATTCTAACATTCCAAAATTCCCAATACCCTTTCCTCAGCCTTTTGTATTCTATTATTCTGAATTTGCATAACTCTTTAGTTTTTTTTATTTATAATTAAGTACAGAACTAGGCTTAAGGTTGATAATCCCATTAAACCAGTTATGAAGATTGACTACTTGCAATTGTAAATGAAATAGATGACTACACTTATAAGAAACCACGATTAAGGTTATCGCACATATGAACTTGACAATAAAACGATAGAAAATTTTGTAGAATTACGTGTTACGTTTAAATATCGATCTTATTGATCAAGACGACTTATGTATCTCGATTAGATCTCTAAACCTAAGTATATCATTAATTATCTCTGACCTTAAATCGAACATAAATGTATAGCAATGCTTAACAGACCGAACTAAATTCTAAGTAGCATACTCAAATTTTAATTAGAGATTTTATACGTAAGTCAACCGGAACCACGAATACCAATTTGCTAAACAATACGAGCACAAACTATTATCTCGCCGGGACGCTCAAACATAATGGAAATCTATACAGCACCCTTGAGTCAGCTTCGGCTCTATTGTTACATCTTTTTTTATTTTTTTTATTTTTTATTTTGTACCTCTAACTCAGGCAAGTGGATAAATGAAAGAGTAAGAAGTTTATGAGTTAAAAGACAAGAATGGTCGCCTTCGACCTTCATTAGAAACTGATGTAACCACCGATAATCTCGTAAAATATATGGTAAACACTTATATATGGTAAAGAACAGGGTCATTATCATTGAACAGGCGACATTATAGATATTTACCAGAAATTTTAAACAGATTTATTTACACTTTTTGCAAAATAATAACTCAGTTGAAAGAGTTTCCATAAATGACATTCGCTGATCAAGATGGAGAAAATAGAACAATATGGTTTATAAGAAAAAGATAAAAATTTATGGTTAACAATACTAATTGACAATAATAAATTATTTTGTTTTTTTTATAACCGTCTTTGAAAAACCGTCCCAATGTTTTGGACTTACTACTACTAATGTTCAACTTCGAAACCTTGTAATTTTGTACCCAATCCAGAAGACAAGAACTCTTGGATCAAGTATTGGGAAAAATTTAAATTCGTGGCGGACTTTTTGATGGAACTAAACGGCATTAGCGTCACAGAGAGGAAAACAACGAAAACCTCCTACGGATAGTCCGACGGCAAGGGGACTCTGAAAATGATCTAAGAATATTTCACGTCAGCACTGTGGTCGTTGCAAGCCGGATGCGGAATTCGTATCGACTAGCCATCGCTGGGATTCGAGCCTGGTTCACTTCATTGGAAGAAGAACGCTCCATGCCCTGAGCCATAGAGGCTCAATAATAAATGTTAACAATACTTTAACCATATAGTATTAGTTAACATTATGATTTTAACCAATATTATATGGTTAAAAGAATAGAACCCTGAATATCCGCCAAATTAAGAATAAATTACTGATATTCAGAAAAATCGAAAAGCTAACAGGGAGGAAAATGAGTGAAATTTTAGTAAATTTGGAAGGAAAAAAATTTTTTTTTAATGTATATAAAAATTCGGTTCTTTATAAAACTTCTTTTTCATTGAAAACAGCCTTATTTAACAACCTAGTAGAGAAAATTAGTTTTCTGCCTGCATTTACAATTGATCAAAACATGTTTAATAAGGAAATTTGAATGTTTTCGAATTTCATTCAATAGACTACAAGGTTTTCTAATATAATAAACACTCTCTTCCAGTCATTTGCGTTTCATTTATATATCCTGCTAATTATGATCGTATATTAGTGGACAAAACTATCACAAATAAAGTAAACAGTTAAAAAAAATATCTTTAAAAAAGAATGTATCCTAATTAGCTAATGTATCAATCAAAATAATGACAAAGAATCAAATTTCAGTAATAATAATAATAATAGTACATGTGTTCAAAATGATGATTAATAAAGTTTTTTTAGGGGAAAATTGTCCACATCAGCCCTTCCCCCTCTTATGATAATGCATGATAATTTGATGATAAAAAGGTAACTCTTTTTCATAAATAAACATGGGGGATACTGTCAATGTCTTCAATATAAATCTCCAAGGATGATTCAATTTATTATTTGCTAAAAACTATAAAATAGATAAATAACTTTCATTTTAAAACAGGAAATTTAATGTAATGTTTATTTTAATACCAACATGACCATCAGCTGCCTATATTTAAGGAAGAAATGGTAACGTTAGACCGTCGCCACGATTTATCCAAAAATCGACACCCTGTTGTCGTCGCTTTAGAAGCATATTCGAAGTTAAGCAATATGTGTTAAAATACAAGCAATGAATTATTTATATTCACTTCACGATTAGATAGATAATTGATATTTAACGTAACCATAATTACTTGCAATCATTCGTTTAATATTACATGTAATTGCAACTAGTGATTACTAGCATCTATAATTAAAATTATAACCATAGCATTTGACGTCACCCATTTAAAAAGTAATTTATTAATTATAATCAATTAATTACACAAGGCGCAACTTTGATAACTTATACCTGGACATGTAAGTAATGTATGATACGACTCTTTAAACTAAACAGATACTGACCAACTGATAATCAATTTCATTTCAAAAAACTTATTGTTTATTAATTTTCAGAAAACGTTAATGAAAATGTAAATTGTGCTAAATGAGAATAACTTTACTTAAAGAATAAAAACTTTAATTCAACAAATAATGGGTGGGGGAAAAAGGTTTATCACGTTACTAGTGTCGTGTTTACTACGTGATAAAACTAAACTCGTTTAACCATTCCAAAAAAAATTAAAATAATTTAAACAAAATCCTTTCACTTTCCGACGCAGCATATGACCTGGACTTCCCAAAGCATCCATTTAATCTAGCAGGTGAAGGACAACTACTTTTAAACGGATAATACACCTTGTCCACTGCAACACCTTCTCTGAATGTCGAAAAAGCAAAGAAAAAAAGTTATTTGAATGCATATGAGTTTAGAAATCCTAAAAATAAAGACAGGCGGCTTCATTTAAAAGAACAAATAAAAGTTTTCAAACAAAGAACAATGAGAGTTGAGGTAAAAGCGAATGTAAAGATCAAGATGTTAGTAATCTTTTATCAGACGATAATGAAGTACTATCTATTTTTTAGGCAGCGGTGAAGTGAAACGAAACTGTGTAACAATAAAACTTTGTATCTGAATAATTATGTTAGTACTTAGAATGTACTTAGTAATAGAATAACGATTTTTATTGAACTAAGAATCTTCTGGGCTTGCAAAGAGCTGAGTAATTTTTTAAGATTAATTTATTCTGTTTAATCAGTAATGTAATGTGTTTATATTTTTGTTAATCATTTGTTTAACAATAATCAAGAGTCCGAATGAAAGATTTTAAAAACAATCGACAAGAATTTAAATGTATCTAACAAAGTTTTTGTTACCTTTAAAAATCATACAAAAAATTTTCAAGTATTATTAGCATGCTTCCATATTTTAGGCTAGGCTTATTAAATTTTATCAACAAAAAAAAATGAGTCTAACTACCACGAAATAAAAGACATGATAATCAAAACACGATGCAGAAAAAAATACTAAAAACATTAAAACTAACATAAGAGGTATATGCTGAATCGAAATTGAAAGAAATGTACAATTAAAACGGCCCACGGCGGCTATGCTGCTCCAAATTTGAGATTAAAGAAAATACAATAAAATAACTACTCAAGGTAACAAAACATCAAACGCTCGGACAATATTTTGCGTCTCTTTATGAGAAGATTTTCACACCTCTATTTTTACGTTTCTAAAATCTATAATAGGGGCGGGGCGTTGATTACAAGACAACTGTTGCACAACACAACGATCACAAAACAGGGATCCCCCCCCCCACAAGCTTTTCAAATTTCTGCCAATACTTGATTCCGGAGTGTTCCCTTGTCTTCTGGATTGGGTTCAAAAGTGCAAGACTATGGAGTTGGGCATTGATAGTCGTAAACTCAAAACTGGGTCGGCTTTTCCTCGAGAGTTATAAAATAAAAAAGAAAGTCATCTAATAAACACATAACATTAGCCGGATTTTCAATTCTTTTTAAAAAATAAAAATGCAAGCTTTTAAAAGATGTGTTTTTCAGATGCACTAAAATGACACTCAACTTCAACAATGTTCTTCCATTTTTGAGAGTGAACATAAGCATGAAACAAATAAACAAGGTCCGATAACGATTTATCAATAAAACTCCACACACAAAATTAACGCCCTATTAACTTATAACGCCCATTCATAATGGCAACAATGAAGACACATCAGTCAGATCTGCCAAATGGAAATGAAATATGGGCTGTTAAAGGATGTCTTTCTTTGATTGAAGCATCTTGAATTCGAATGCATGACAACGACTTTTAATTGGGACAACTCACCTCAACTCGAGAAAACAAGCTCTATTTCGCAAAGGGAGTGAACGACTCAAGTAAAAAGTCTCCACGCTTCCTTAAATCTCAATTCTAAGTACCTTTCCCTTTTATAGCTCTCTTTTTTATTTCGAATAAATTTAGGATTTTATTAATGGGCATTCATTTTTCTCTGACGAATTAAATAAAATAATTTTAATGGATACTGGTAGGACAATTTTTGTATATAAATGATAAAAATTTTTAAAAGCATTAGATGTTTCTGAAAATAGTCGTAATTCAACGTCTAACGCATTTTCTTCCATAATATTTATATTTGACTAAAGTTGGACAAATAAAGTAAAAATGAACAATGTGAACAAATAAGTGAAAATGGCCAATGTAAGTAAATAAATAAAAATTACTAGATGTAAACAAATAAATAAACTGGCCAAAGTAAACAAATAAAATGGATCAAATGTAAATAATTGAGAAATAATGTCCGAAATAATGTCCTACTAAATTACCGAATGTAAGTAAAAATGACCTACTAAATTGTAAACAAATATATACTAAATTACTAAATGCAAGCAAAATAGTAAGAATAACCAAATGTGAAGACGTATACTCGGAAAAAACTGGGGCTTAGAACCGAAAATGATGTTTAGAATGTACAGAGCAATTGTCAGGCCTGCTATCACTTATGCTTCTGTGATTTGGTGGCGCAAAGTCGAACAGAAAACTGTGAAGTACAAGCTAGGGAGTCTACAAAGACTGGCCTGCCTGTGTATCACAGGTGCAATGTACACTGCGCCCACCAGAGCACTAGAAATTGTTTTGAACCTGACTCCATTTGACATTTTCGTATGCAGCGATGCCAGAATGACTGCATGCAGGAGGAAGTTACAAACTTAAAGGTGTGACAAGCCTACCTTTCATTATTAGTATCATTATTACTAAAGAAAATCCATCATCCCACTTTCCTAATGCCTTCTGACAATAAGGAGAGAACATACGTGCTTGACAGGCCATTTGAGAGACGAACGAAACAACAACACATTTAATTTAAAATCCGATGATTTAGTCTGGTTTACGGATGGATCAAGGAAAGGTAACCTCACTGGACTGGGAGTATGTATCCTCGGGAGTCAACCCCTTTGATGGTCTTGGGAAGTATGCCACTGTTTTTCAGGCAGAGGTTCTTGCCATCACCAACTGTCTGCAGGCAAACTTCAGAAAAGGTAAGAGGATTCTTATTTTCAGCGACAGACAAGCAGCCTCAATGGATCTAAATTCATTCCAAATTAAATCAAAAATTGTTATGAAATGGAATGCCTATTAAGAGAACTGGCAACCAGGAATAAAGATTATTCTTATCTGGAAGCCAGGACACGTGGGAATTGAAGGTATCAAAAGTGCTTATGAACTTGCAAAATAGGGATCCTCTTTTAATCCACTAGGAATGGAACCCTTCTGCGGCATCAACATGAACATTACAAGGGAAGTCATCCTTAAATGGGAAAAACAGGAGTTGAACAAAGTTTGGCGCAATGCTCCAGGACAAAAACATGCTAAAAGTATAATTATCAGTTCATCTGCAAAAATCGCTAAAAACCTTAGGCTCTCCAGATTGAAGATACAAGCAATGGTGGACTTCATCACTGGGCATTATTTATCCTTTCAGAAAACATTTTCAAAGAATGGGAAGTTACTATCTTTCTCTTTCGACAATAACAAATATGCAGGAAATGCAAGAAGGAGTTGGAATCAACGTATCACATTATATATGAGTGCGATGCTCTTGCCCTTACACGATTTACTATTTTAGGCACCCTCCATCCTAAAGAACGGCACCTGAGCTCTATTAAGGAACTGTCAGATTTTATAAATAAAGTAGGCAACTCAAGACAAAGGAATTAGGTTTGGAGCACTAAATGCATTTAGCACTAAATGCTACTAAAACAGAGGTGCCTCACATCATACAAACCCAAACAGAAAGAAGAAGGCAATGAAAAAGAAAATTTCAGTTATAAGAAGCATAAACATTATTTTTTAATAAATTAATAACATTTCGTAATTTTAAGGAACAAAAACTGGCCAAGTAATATTGTTCTTTTTTTTTTGCGGGTATAGTTATGCAATTTATATTTTTGCTAGTATATATCCATATAAAAAAACACACTTAACTTTCAAACTTTTAGTGGTTCAATGGTATTTTTAAATTTTAATAGTGAAGATTTATGGTTATTAAGCGATGCAAAGGCTTCAACAAAAAAAAAAGAACTTTGCAAAAATATGCTGCAAAGTTCCATTCCTATTGGATTGAAGTATGTGGCGTATCACCGAGAGTTTAGTGGCTCAATGGCTTTTTTTAAAATTTGCTAGAGAAGGTTCATGCTTATTAAACGCTGCGAACGTTTAAAAAAGAGAGAGAGAGAGAGAGAGAGAGAACTTAGCCTTGTAAAAAATAAAGTCCATGAAGAAAGGGGACTGACTGGGTACAAGTTATTATAACCCCTCCCCTTAGTTAATTATAGATAACAGCAAGTTTGACAAGCACAATCACTTGTTGCTACACGAACATTACATTTTGGACTATCTCTACGCCAAATATTTATTTTCAACAAAACTAACATAATGCAAAATATTTCTTAAATTTAAGATTGTAACAAACAGTAATTAAAAAGAAAGAAAGATAGAAAATTGCGATAAAATAAACTTTCCAATTTTCCTAAAAAAAATTACAAAAACTGGCATTCAGGTTAAGAAATGTTGAGAAATTTAAAACAATTTAACAACTCATTTCACTTCAATACATTAATCTAAAAAAAAAAGAAAAATACGCGCAGCTTATTTCTTAAGTCTTTCTCAAATAACTACACAGAATTAACATTTTTGCAATAAATTTTCCCTTCAATTTGAAAAAAACGAAAAGCAGCAACAAATAAATGTGAAAACTTATAATTTATGAGAAAACAATGTGTTCTAAAAGTTTCACTTTCCGAATCTACGAAGTGGAACGATACAATTTAAGAAAAAGGAGAAAAAAAACCATTGTTTCGCAACAGAGAATTTATTGGAACAATCTAAAAAGTCAAAAGCATCATAAATAAAAATTAGTATTCCACACAATAGGGAAATACAACGATATAGTGACTGGCGACCAGGACGCCTTCATTTATTTTAAACGGCGCCATTAACCATGCTTTAAATGTGAACCCGAAAGCCACGTTGATTTTTTGCGCATTGGTAATCCGGATTAAAATTTTGGCGAGCCTTGGGCATAACCTCGAGTGACAAATGGCGCAGGAAATGCAAATATCGTCTCCATCATTGTCAAGTATACGATACCTGTTATCAAGGTCGTATTCATTCACAGTTCCTAGCATGCCTTGTTCCACTCTGTTTACCGTATCAAATCGTGATTTTTCAGAGAATTTGATAAAACAAATTAGACGCTTTTACTTTACAAATTATAGCTTCTGGGAGAGAATTCAATAAAAAAAGCGAATTATACACCCACCCTTTTACACCCAGGGCAAGATTAGTTAAGATATAAGCCGAACTACACACAGTTCGGCTGATTAATGATAGCTTTCCTTCAGAAAATAAACGTGTTAAATTGTCTGTAAAAGTAGTTCTGCTAAATTTCTGTGTATGAGGGAAAGTAATTGAAATTTTTTTTTTGCAACGGAATTGCTGACTTAGGCAGGGTCAATAAACTCGGAAGTAAGCATTTTAAAGTCAAACGGTATCGAAGATTTGTGGAATAAAAGAACTGTATAAAGATATATGCCTTTTAAAAGAGTCAAAGCCCTTGGCCATATAATTATTGAAAGTAGTAGTAAGTTCAAGTCAGATGTTTAGTATAAATTCCAAGCTTATTTTTTTTAACGCCGATGTTCTATAAACGGGAGAACCCTATGCTTGCAGTGTTGCCAGATTGGGCTACAAGTAGCGAATTGGGCTACTTTTGAAAGTCCCCGCTACTCAAAATCGAAATTTGGGCTACCCGCTACTTTTTGGGCTACTCATTACTTTTCGAACGCTACAAATCTTAAAAATCCGTTACTTTCTTACCGAATTTTATGATACTTTTGTTACGGAAATACTTTTTTAAAAATTTTTTTCCTTTCCTATGGAAGGTATTTTCTACATTAGGGAACGCTGCAAGCTCCATACCGCCTATACTTCCGGGTTAGTGTTTCCGGTGTATTTTAAAGCTATTTGGCTGACAACGTGATCATTGTGTTTTGAGATTCTTGCAAACGTGGCATTATTTGATTACTAGTGCTTACAATGCTAACAATACTTGTGTTTACAATGCTAAAGGTGCTAACACTAACGTAAGATGGTGCACAGCTTGCAACAAGAACAAACAGTAATAAACAAATGAAAAGAGGCCAAATTAGGACTGCCAAAAAAGCGAGCTATTCAAAATCTGGCAACCATGTCACCTTTTTTAACAATGTATCTATAAATAACTAAAACAAATTTTTACTTTAAACTCATCAGAATTACTTAACATTAATATCTTATGAAATTCGGCAGATTTGAGTTCAGAAATTATCTAATTTACTTCTTTGATTGAAAACAAAATTATCCGTTTGAAAATATCGCCTCGTAGAATAAGCTGTAGTAAGCAGTTGCAAACTTTCTAACCGGAACTAGAGCAGATATATAGAGCTCGAGATTGTTATTGTTTACATTTATATTGAGAACACCATCTATTATAAAATGATTCGGAAAAGTCTGCAGTTTTTATATCTTTTAAAAAAGAGAATTTTTTTTTTTTCCTTCCTGAAAACGTTAGACAAGCTTTAGTTTTGGATTCTTGATTTGTTTCGCTGCGCAGAGTCTAGAATCTCTCCATATCTATGCTTCATATCATAAACTCGTGAAATCGATATTATCGATATATATCGTATATTTGTAAAAATGCATGGCGAGTATGGTGAGGAAAAAAACTTCAACCATTATTAAACGTTTATCTTCTGGAAAAATCACGTGACCTTTAACGTGACATGAGTTAAAACGAAATATTGAATTTGACGAAATTTTTAACACAATACATTGAAATTTNAGAAAATAAACGTGTTAAATTGTCTGTAAAAGTAGTTCTGCTAAATTTCTGTGTATGAGGGAAAGTAATTGAAATTTTTTTTTTGCAACGGAATTGCTGACTTAGGCAGGGTCAATAAACTCGGAAGTAAGCATTTTAAAGTCAAACGGTATCGAAGATTTGTGGAATAAAAGAACTGTATAAAGATATATGCCTTTTAAAAGAGTCAAAGCCCTTGGCCATATAATTATTGAAAGTAGTAGTAAGTTCAAGTCAGATGTTTAGTATAAATTCCAAGCTTATTTTTTTAATGCCGATGTTTTATAAAAGAGAGAACCCTATGCTTGTTATAACCGTCTAAATTGACGATAATCACTACCTGCCACATACTGACGAATTACAGATAAAGCGACAAAAAATAAAAGTATTGAAGTGGATGAATATATTCCGTTCCTTGCACGCAAATTTAAAACTTGTATATTAACGAAAGAAAGAAAATTTTAAAAGCTTTAAAAATCGCTGAAGTGACCTGAATCTTAGTGTCGTGTCAATTCGTCGAGGGACAATTCATCCAGCACAATTCGTCGGGGCGTCTGAGAGCAATTTGTCGCGGAGATAATTCGTCGCGGAGATAATTCGTCAGGGGCACAATGCGTCGCAGGCACAACTCGTCGTAGCGACAATGCGAGGCAAACAAAATTTCTTGAGGTTTTCATGAAGTATATCAATTTACGAAGGTAAAACAATTGTTTACAAAAGCTAACTAAATATTTAATTTGCAGGGGTTGAAAAATTACGAAATTACTTAAGGGTGAAGGGTTTTGTGATGTGTTTGCTACGTAGATATAAAGGCCCCTTTATTAGTCCCTGGTTTGTTACTTGAAAGAGAAAGGAAGGGTATGAGCATTGCTTGCATAAGACACTCAAATGAAAAATGATTGTGGTTCTCCTCTGCCGTGTAATACAAATGCGTATTGTTCCATCAAAAAGTCCCTCACGAAGGTAACATTTCTCCCAAAACTCGACCCTGGAATTCCCTTGTCTTCTGGATGGGGTTGAAAATTACAAGGCTAAGGAGATGAATAGCAGTAGTCGTAAACCCTAAATTGGGTCGGCTGTTAAACAACGGTTTAAAAAAAATCTTTTCCCGTGCATATGAAAAAATTTAAATACTGTTTCCTATTTTTTTTTTTTTTTTTTTTTTTTTTTTTTTTTTTTTTTTTTTTTTTTTGCTTTTACTATGATTTTGACGGTAGAATGTACTGAATTTAAAATAATAATATAACTTTACATAAAATTAAACTTACTTTATTTTATAAAATTTTGAGTAGAATATTGTTTAGGAAATTTATTGCGTTTTCCTTCGGTAGTCTAAGGTCTTGACCTTAAAAACTTATTAAAAAAAATTCCAACAAAAAAATTTAGCTTTAATTATAAGTAGGAAACTTTCCAAGTTTATTTTTTTTAAAAGCAAAAAAGGTTTGGAAAAATATTAATAATAATAAGGGGATTTCAGTGTCTTAAGCAAGCATTGCTCATATCTCTAATCCAATCCCTCCATTTTGCGAATCATTCCCAATATTTTCAACTAGAGCTGTAAGTAGCGAGGTAATTAATTCTGAGATATCATTTCTTTCGATATCCCTACAATGTAACGTAAAAATTATTGCTTAATTTTTAAACTCTTTGCGATTCAATAGCATCCGTATTCATTATTCGATTCCCTAGATTATATCGACACCTTATTATACTATAACGACCTCCAGGGATCGATATCGACGACCCCTGCTTTGGACGATTTAAAATGAGAACATGAAAAATAATAATAACAATATAAAAGATCTTTTTTTTTCCCCTTGAAAGAATTTTTTTTTTCTGTACCATCGTGTAAGACTAATTATTTCCATTGAACCCTGATATTTGATTCATCCACTTCAATTTGCCTGCTCGGCGATCGCACTTTTGTATCCATGTTTAATATATCATTATAATCACAGGGCAAATAAACCTGTATTATTTAATGTTTATATTAAAGTTTTGAGTGTGCAGCCTGTTGAAGCCGGAGTTACAAGTAGACCTACATTTATTTGGAAAAAAAAAGAAGTTAGTTGTTTTATTGTATTTACATAGATAAGTCGATGCGCTGTTCATGTAATAAACGCATTAGTTACGAAATCTCTATTCATTCTTTTAATTGTAATTTTTTTCTAAAAGAAATTAACCGTTCACCATTATTTTCATGAGCTCTTAATCGAACCACGCAAAAACCGCTAATCAAGAAAAAATATTAATACAGCCATACCTCCGAAATGAAAACATTTTTGAGCGTCGTTTCTAACACTTTTAATTTATATGAACAGAATTTGTTTCATGGACAGGAATTCTATTGAATTACGTCATTATTTAGAAATTAAGACATTATTTTCATCTCATTTTATTTAGATTTAATACCAAACCTTGATTTGCGGAAGAACATACTGTAACGCCGGACCAAAAATTTAATAAGGTAGGTTAGTAGGTACTTCATTTACATCGCACAAGAGCTGCGCAATGGGCTATTGGCGACGGTCTGGGAAACATACCCGAGGACAAGACAGTACAATTTTGTGAGGCCACTTCCTCAATTAAGACATAAATCTGAGGGGAAGGAAATTTTCTCCAGATCCCTGTATCCATGGTACTGCTCAGTGACCGACCACATGACTTTCGATTTCACGAGCCCGTACAATCTAAGGAAGATCATACGTACTCGGTGGGTTTAAGCGGCTTCGAGGATCGAATCCCAGCCACCTCCGAACCGGAGTCCGATTCTCTAAACACTGGGCTAACACGGGCCATTTAATAATAAGAACATGAGTTTGTTTAAAGTGACCACGCAATAATTTTGACAAAATCTTTCTTTATACTAGTATGTAAATATGATTTTTTTTTAAAATGTTAATATAAAAATCTTCTTATTTATGAACTCCTTAGTTTGTCTGATGCATTATAGTTTCTCATATGACGAGCACTACTAAATACAAAACGAAAATTTTATTAATTAAAATGCATATTTTTTAAAATTATTGGAGTAAACTGTAAAACATTGGAGATTGTAAAATTGATCATCATAAAAATCAAATCACACGAATTTCCATCACTAGTTAAATTAATATTTTGAAAAAAATAGGAAATGGTAACTCTTTGATAAATCCAGACATGTAGCCTAATTTCATGATAGAGCACTTAGGTACCTTTAAATCAACTATGTAGCATCATCTTACTTCCATCCGACAATCTCATCCTTCGCTTTTGAGTAGCGCTGAATAATTCAGTATCCGAAATTGGGGGGAAGCGTGAGAAAAAGGAAGAAGAAGGCATCGCCCCAATTACCTGGACGAAGAAGATTCTCACACCTACGCCATCACTTCCGCCCTGCCAGCAGTTCAACGCATCGCTCGCAGCCTATGGCCAATTACAGATAATCAAAATAAATTAGGGTACTACTACTCGGCCGTTAAATGAGATCGAATGAAGACAAGTTCACGTGAAACAACAACAGTTTATCGATAACTCAGTTGGGAGTTGGCTATCTTTTTTTACTATAACGATAACGTTTTATATTTATTGTAATATAAAGATTTAAAAGCAACCCTATTTTATTTTTCTATTTACTTCAACACAGATGTATTTTTAGATCTGCGTTTCCTAAGACCTGTCGTCATATAATATCACGCGGTTTTTCCAAGGATTTGTTGTCAAATGGATTGATTGATTGATTGAATGTAGAGTTTAATGGCACAAAATCCAAATGTGGACATGCTGCGCCAAACAATATGTTTATACATGTCAAAATTGAAGTGCATACTTTGTTGTTGTCAAATGGAAAAACGCTGCTTTTGAAAGGGTCAAATGGATAACGAGCGAATCTTAATATATGTACCTTTAGACAGCGCCATTTATACTAATTTTGAAAATGGCACAAAACTTCAATTTGAAGAAAGCGTTTGTGATCTAACTTTTTAATATTTAAAAAGTTACTTCATTGCATTTAGGTCATTAAAAATTGCCAAAAAATGAAAATTATTTATTGATTTTGTTAATTTTCACCTCACCAAATTGGCGATGTTATTTGTCTGTTCTAAAAGCAGGGAAAATTCGTTACGGCAAGATGGTATACATATTTTAAAAGTAGTTAAAATGGTATGTACAGTTTATAAATGGTCTGTATGCTTAGATTATAGCTTTTCCCAAAATGTTGTAACTTTTTCATTAAAGTAGATCAACTAATTCTCGATTTTTCTTGTTTAAAAAAAAAATTAGTTTTTTGCCTTATTTTAAACTTATAAAAAAATTTTGAAAGATATCTAGTTTAAAATTTATAACTAAATTAAACTAAGTTTTCCTTCAATTTTAAAGCCCACCCCTCCTTGGCCTTGGAGAAAAACCCTTGAAGAATAAACTATCAATAATAATTTTTAGCGTTAGTCCTGAAATTAACACACCCAAAAAAGTAACTGTTTTCATGACTTACTCATTTCCGCTGAAGGCATTTCTCATCACAAAGAATGAGAAATAGTCAGCACCTGTTTCAAACATCTGTTTGAGGGGATCTTTTTTCCAGGGATGTCAAGATTTACTTTTAGAAAGGATATCCTCGATTTCTTCAAACAAATCGTACTTCAAAACAGGAAAGAGAAAAAGAAAAAAATCGGGCTAAATTAAGACATGAGTTGAAACTTTACAAGTGCTATAACCAACTTAACTGAGGACAGAAGGTATTAACAGTGTTTATTGAAGCTCTTCCCAAAAGCAAAATAAAAATAGAAAAAAAGCCCCAGTTTAAGTGCTTTACAGTAGGAGCAGAGCTATAATTTTTTTAACTAGAAACTGGGTACTTCGATCGTGTTGAAATTAGTTCTGTTTTTAACCGGACAAACTCTGAGTTAATCAAGAAGGACCAATCATATTGGCGTGTAATTGCTGAATATGATTGGGAAACAAGCTTCTTGTTGCATTTATATATATTTGATCTTATCTAACAAAAGTGGGGGGAGTCAATAAACTGAAATTAGTTTTGCTCTTAGAGTTAGATTTTTTTTTCTTGATGAAATTTCTTGTCTAAATATCGATTCTTAAAAACGTTACAGATAACAGGGAGTCACATAAATGTTGCGGCAAACTTCTAGAGAATTAAGGTACATCATCCACATTAAAATTGCAGAGAAGTACAGGCACGGAAATGTCGTCATATGCGGTTAGGGACGATTACATATTATGAACTGTTTCTTCGTGTACTTCTGAACGGAGAAGTCTCCCTAAACGACATTTGTGGACATAGTTTTCAATGCAATTTTAATCCTGATAATGTGCCCAAGAAGTTAGTCGTCAAAAGAGTTGCCCAAGAAGTTAGTCAAAATGGCTAGCTAAAGCTAGTCATTTTTCTGAACCGTGTTATATATAACGTTTTTTATTTAGTCCAGCTTATTATAAGTTTACTAAAAAATTCATACTCGAACAAACTATAATTTTGTCGAATAGTAGCACTATTCTTATAACAAGCTTACTATAATTGCGACCAACTAAAGTAAAAAGGAAAATATTCAACAACAACAAAAAAGATCGAGTCGTTAAAGGCCATTGGATTGCGAATTCGGGATCTTGTATGACTAGTGAAGTAAGAACGGATGATTTAACTTTTTCTAGAAAAAAAAAAATTTATTTATTAAAAAAGCAGAGCATCTATGAACTTTTAGGAATGACATATTGTACACAACCAAACAATAAACATCTTGATTAAATCGGACAGTTTCAAGGTCGAACAGCTTAGCTCCAACAGACGTTCGAATTTTAGCTACCCCATATTACCCCACTTATCGCCATACCATTTTGCCGTACAGAATTATCTCGATAGCTTCTGTCGCGTTCCTACGCTAGGTTTGTGAAACTCGAAAAGCATGCAATGCCAGATAGGGTCTTATTCCGGTATTTGGCTGAACACTTACACACATTAACTGCAAAAAAATATTAATTAAAATTTAATTCTTTATGAGTGTGCAAATCACTCTATTCTTAAAATATCTTTAAAGTATACAAAGAACAGATAAATGACAAACTATGTGCAAAAACGACATTATTTTAGAAAAACACTAAAATAATACAGAATTCGTATTAACCAGATACAACTTGAACGAAACAAAAACTTTTCTTGCTCTGCAAATTTTATAAAATGCATGTATGTTATATTTAAATTATTATATTATACCCACAGACTATCACGAAATTACTAGCAGGAACATATCTCATAACACGGTAATAAATTGAATGTCCACTAACTAATACAGTACAAGGAATCGATGGACTATTCATCTTTAATGGAAGCAGAAATACAACGATTATAACAAATCTGGTGCCATGGAAACACGATGTAACGCATCATTAAGGAGTGAAACATCAATACATGCACCATTCCGACAAAGTAAAGTATCGAGATTTAAAGGTAAAAAAATCCAATATTTAATGACATTTTTAGCTTTAATAAAATGAAAAAAGGATTGTTTAAATTTCTCTAGTTACGCAATTGTTTACAATTATTATAAATTAGGTGTTGAAAAGGAATATACTGTTGTACACAGATTTTGAATAATGAAAAGAAAAATTTATGAAAGCTAGTAATACACTTGTAAGATGTAATTAAGTTACCTCAGACAACTGAGACTTAAGAAACATGACTAAATTAAAGTTACACATTTCTTAACAGATTTCATTTTATTGCCGACGTTGAACAGATGACAAAACTCTGAGTTTACGACTACATATGTTGAACTCCGCAGCCTTGTAAGTTTGAACCTAACCCAGAAGACAAGGGAACTCCAGGGTCAAGCGCTGGGACAAACTAGCCTTCGTAAACTTTTTGATGGAAATAATACGCATTTGCTTTATTTGCTTTACTTGGAGATGGAAACACGAAAACCCCCCACGGTAAGGGAATTCCAACCCACGATCCATCTACCACTGAGAATATTTTACTGCAGCACTGTGGTCAGTGCGAGAATCCGGACCAGAATTCGTATAGACCAGCCACCTCTGGGATTTAAACCTGGGTTACCCTATTGGGAGGCAGACGCTCTATTACCTGAGCCTCTTACTGATTTAAAAAATATCCAGATGTCTCAAAGATGAAAACTGTAAATTTCTTGTGTAAAAAATTTTTAAAAAAAATTCAAAATAACTCCTTAATAATATTCAATACTAAATTTTTCATACATTATTTCACGAGTACTTTTCAAGCGATTTCGTTGAAATTTTGGATAAGGTCATTAAATATTTAGTAGAAAAAGTCTCTTCACGTCTTACAACTAAAAAGAAAAATTCGAACCTTATTAAATTAAATAATAAAACACCCCACAAATTATTCAAAAATATTATTTCTTAGAAATTTCCCTTGGGTAAACTAATTTTATAATTAACAAGAAAAATTCTAATAGTTTTATTTTAAAATATGTAAATACATATTTATCGAAACATAATAAATGCAAACTTGCATTCATTAAAATTCATAAAATTAATATTCCAAGATAACAAAATAAATGCAAACTTGCATTAATTAAAATTCATAAAATTAATATTCCAAGATAACAAAATAAATGCAAACTTGCATTAATTAAAATTCATAAAATTAATATTCTAAGATAACAAAATAAATGCAAACTTGCATTAATTAAAATTCATAAAATTAATATTCCAAGATCACAAAATAAATGCAAACTTGCATTAATTAAAATTCATAAAATTAATATTCCAAGATAACAAAATAAATTAGCAACAAAAAAGACAAACGAACTTTATCTTTCACACGTTTGGAAGATAGTGACATCACAAAAGACAAGCAATTATGAAATGATGACTAGAATGCAAAATGGCGAAGAAAAACAAAGATGGCGTGAGAAAACAAAGCCTGATTTATACATTTATTCTTATTTTATTTCATAGTAGTAGGCATTATCTTGACATTCTTCCGGAAAACAGTGGCGAATCGAACGAATCCGTTAACAACGCTAAGTAATTATGCGGAATAACCTGCCGCTGTTCTTGGAAAACGTGTGAACGTGACAAGGGTTCCAATTTATTTTGATTCGACAAAACAGAAAATGGGGGATTATCTACGCAGTTCCACACAAAATGAGTTACGATGATTTAAAAATAAATTCATATCAAGAATTTCAACTCCGCTGATTTAGAAACGCATTTACACATATTAAAGTAAATCTTTTTCAGCAAGGTGATATTTTTTTACATGCGTAAAATGAGGCTTTATCACACATCAATACTACATGTATAGCTAATCGATTAGCTTGCCTTAGGCAGTTTTAGTATAAAGATAAAAAAATTCCATTCCAAAAAAAAAAGTTAGCGATTTCTCGCTTACACCTGAATTATATCTTCAATTAAGATCTAATTTCGAGAAGAACATTTTTCTTTTCGGTGAAGAACATTAATACAAGGAACATCGCTGAGCAAAATATACATCTCCTGTTGTTCGAAACATTTCACAAAAAAGCACTAAACGTGTTCAAACAATAGTTGTTTAACTTTAGCAGAATAACTTTGTATATTTAATATCTAGTGGTTTATCTATTTACTTCCCGATGACTTAACTATCAGGATAACAGACGCTATAAATAAATATACATTTATAAATTTTGCTACCTGTATCGAGATCAAATCGTGAAAAAGCTCGTAGATAATGACGAAGACACAGATATAAAATAGGGACGAAAGTTATGCAATGGAAACAACAGCATGTTATTGCATTTCTCAAAATTTGTACTTCTAGAAAATGTCTAAAAAGATTCTTAAATAATGTCTGATATTTTCAAACTTTTCCGGATAAAAAATTTTATTTTTATTTTTCAAATCGTGTTCAAGGATAGCAGTGATTTAGTTTCAGCAAATTTCATGGGTCATTTTCTAAATAATATTAAATAGTGCTAAGAAATGTATGTGTTTGGTTTCAAAATTGACAGATTATAAAGATTTGTAATCCGAATTCTATCATATATTGTGAAGCAGCACTTCAAAGTTTCATCTGGCAATCAAACTGGCTTTGATGTTTTTCATCCAGCTTTCTTTCACTTTGGAATATTCGATATGATTTGGAATATTTCAATATCATATTTTTTTTTCTACGTTTCAAATTAATTTGAGACCAGCAATATGTATATTTTTCGTATATTTGTATGTATATTTCGACAAGGATTTTAAACATATATAATTAATGGATGTGAGTAGGGAACATACAGTACTTATGATGTTAAAAATAATTTTTCCTTTAACCTGCTTAAATCCTATTTCCTTACCACTTTAACAATTCTATTTTTCTTAGGGGGTGATGGGGCTACAACGTCGTCAGCGTTAGCATTTAGGATAACAATTTATAAATAGGTCAAACAATTACTGCATATTCTCCTGAAATTCGGGCTTTGAATAATGGCAGAAAATTTAATTTAATACGCAGCTTAAAAGAAAGTAAATTCATAAATGCGTTAAAAAAATCTTCTTAAAAATACGATTAAGTAAACTCAATTTTTCCCAGTTATTTTTACCTATAGCATAAATTATAAATTTCATTTTTTAACATTTTATTACTTTTGTAGAATATTTGTCCACATTATCCACTCTAATAATTAGATATTATCGACAGAGGATTTTCTACTAGTTAGCAGATATGGCGATATTTTTACTTTCGTTACTTCTAACGAAAGTAGATGCAAAAAGTAAATACTTTTTACTTGTAACGATAAGTAAGAATAAAAAGTATGTACTTTTACTAGCACTTCGTTACTTTTAAAATTTAACACCTTTACTTGTTTTTCCGATACTTTTTTTTTGGGGGGGGGGGAGTACAAGTATTTGTAACGAAAGTGTTAATAGAAATCGTTACTTTCTTTTGAAAGTTTTTAAAAATTTACCTAAAAAAATATGTTATTTAATTTTTTTATTTTAATTTATAAATTTAATGCATGTTACATTCTAACTTACTACTTTTTCCAAACACCTTTGAGGATTTCATTTTCCTGACAGGGAGAGAGCGGCTCTTTTGAACACTCAATAACTTTTTATAAAAGTCACAACAAATTCAAAAGAAAAAAAAACAAAATTTCTAAAGATTTCGTAGTTTTAAAATTAACATGCTTTGAAACACATTTATATGCTAACATTAAATTTTGATTTCTGGCTTGGTTTTCGGATATTTTCAACGTTGATTATTTCAATGAATTTTGTAACATTTAAATTAAATAAAAAAAGAAATATTTTTTCTCGCATTTTTTAAATAAAAATTAATGTTATTTTGAATTTTTGATTTCCTCGAAATGTGCTTTTAAATTATCACTTTTTTGTTTTGTACTTGTTTACTCGTTAATTTTTAAAATCAAAACATTTAACTCATTACTTTTGCTACAGCCTATTGCATACCTGCCAACTTCTAAGCATTTGGCGTAAAATATTATTTTTATATTTAAAGTGGTAGTAAATATATACTATTTTTTTCTTTTATAAACTTATTTTTTAAATGATTTCGATCACCACTATTCTTAAAATTAAGCATATACCTTAATATGTGTTACTATCACGGTTGTCAGCTAAAGCCTTTTGAAATATAAAAAAAATTTTTGCTTACAATTTAAATTTTAATTCTATTTTACTACCACTGGGAATAAACATAATGGAACGGATAAAAAGTTGGCAGGCTTGCTATTGTAATTAATATTTGTAGTAAAATATAAAATCCCAAAAAAACTAGCTAGAAAAAAAATTATTTCGATTCAAATTCAGAAATTTATCAAATTAAAAAAATTTCAATGATGAATAACTTTCTCTTAGAATTAAACAGCTGGAAATATGAAAAATTATTATTTAGAAGTAAGCAGAGTTTGGAAGATTTAACTTTTAAAGAGGAAGGGCATATTTCATAAGCATAAATAATTAAAATGCTGAATTTAATATTTATCACTTATTTAGACCCAAATTGAAACAAAAAAGAAGAAAAGTATGAAAAACATGTTTGATAAAAATTCCTCGTCAAAGTGAAAAACAAAACCATGTAACAATATGTATGACAAAATATTATCAAATTCTGTTCAATATGTTGAACGCTCTGTTTCAGGAAAATATTGAGTTTTAATTAAAGAACTGAATCAGTTAAAGCACGTGCATAAATACGTTATTCAGTCACGTGATTTGAAAGAACACCTGACTTGAATATTCTGCAGAAATTCTTTCACAGAATGTGTTACTTTCTGTAGACAATAAAGCAGTACTCAAATTGAAAAAGGAGAAGAAGAAAAAAATAAATAAATAAAAAAAAACTCTCTGCGACACAATACGTTTATCTAACTTTAGGTCACAAACAATAGGAGGTGGTCAAGGACTTACGAGGGGGGAAAAATGAAAAGAACTAAACAAATAAATCGATATAATGATGTATATCGGAACAATCATATCTTCGTCTTTGAAAAACGCGATTACCTGTGCACTTTTCAAAACATTAGTGTGATATTTCAGAATTTTTAAAAATGGATTTTAAACATCTAAGGGGTAAGTCAAAAAGGCTTTTAAAAAAAATAAACAAAAATTTTTAAATTGTTTTTCATTTATGGGCTGTTCCATATTGTTACGTAAGCACCTGTTAGCTTAAATTTTGCAGACAAAAGGGGGGAGAAGGGGTAAGAAAAATGCTTGCAAAGACATAAAAAATCCCCTAATTTTTAAAAATGCTTCAAAATGTTTTTTAAAAAAATGGGAAATTATACTAGAGTTACACAAATAATATATAAAATTTTTTGGAAGAAAAAAAGTTCGGTGAAAAAAAACTATTTCAAAGAGTTTTGGAGATTAGAAAAAACGACATTAGTTTTACAAATAATATTCTTATTAAAATTTTATAAAATGAACCAAAGTGAGAATTATTTTAAGCAGCTACATTTTTTATTAGAATTGAATTTTAAAATTATTTGTTCAGTTAAAGTTAAAGCAGAAAACAAGGGAAGGGACTTGACGACTTTCTTGCGTAACTCATGAGATTTTTGATTTTCTTTATTTTTGCTGACCAAATAGATGCCTCAACTTGCCAAAAAAAAAAACATTTAGAGTACTTTTTTTGGACTTTGTACCCTTGAACTCTATATTCTATTCAATTCAATTCAATGCCTATACTTTGCGGTTTTGACATAGATTCTAAAATAATATGTAGGGCAGTCATTACGAATTACCCTATACAAAGAGGAGGTAGTAATTGCAGAAAACCTTTTGTAAATTAAAATATCTTTTTAGAATAAAAAGCATTAGCGTAATATTTGAAAAACCCAATATTTCTTTATGCATTTAAACTGGCTTAAAAATTATTTTAATAACATAAAACTCTCTAACTCTTAGTTTCAGAACAGGAAAAATATATCAAGTACTGCAGCTTTCATTTTTTTCATTGCGCAACCATTATCTGCATATGACCAAAGAACTTTAAAAGCGTTTTTCTCGAAGATTCAATTTTTAAGTTAACCAAACCCAATATTAATATAATACTTCATCGACGGAATTCAAATTTAAACTGTATATTTAAAATACCATTCTTTCAGAAATACGACGGTTTATTTCACGCATAGTTTTTTCGCATTAAAAAAAAGCAATTGATTTTTAAGACAATCATTCTGGATACATAAGGTTTAATATTTAAAGGAAAAACTACAGACACACAAAAATTCAAAAAATGTTTTACATTGTTTTTATAAATAACTAATTTCCTCTAACTAAACTTCGCTCTAATTAACTTCAAATGCTTCACATTTAGTCATGCAAAACAAATCTAGCGTTCACAAAGATTATTTGTTAGACAATTTCTATAGAGTGATTGAACAGGAATAGTAAAAGTGTTTTTAGTAAGTACCAAGAGAAAAGTCCATTATTATTTCAACTAGCAATATAATAACTAATTATCAATATTCAAATTTATTAGTAATATACAAAAAAAAAAATTTAAAAAGTACCNTGTGAAGGGTCCGTTTTTAAGTTAAAATATTCTGTGAAGGGTCCGTTTTTAAGTTAAAATATTCTGTGAAGGGTCCGTTTTTAAGTTAAAATATTTTGTGAAGGGTCCGTTTTTATGGAAAGATATTTTGTGAAGGGTCCGTTAACGGATCCAAATTTCTTCTAAACAGACCCCTGCTATTAGGTGACCCGCGTTCGAATTCCAGCAATGGCTGGTCGGTACGAATTCTGCATCCGACTTGGACCGACCACAGTGCTGACATGAAATATTTTCAGTGGTACAGATCATGGGTCCGTGAGAGGTTTTCGCGGTTTCCGTGTAAGGCAAATGCCGGGTTAATTCCAGCAAAAAGTCCTCTACGAAAGCAAAATTTACGCTTTTTCCTACCAATGCAAACGCGATTTCAAATTACACGTTGCGATTCCTATTTACGAGATATAAGAGCACACTGTTTCGCATTTTCAAGATTTTATATCAAATATAACGTTTCGTATTCACGCGATTTAAAAGCTACTACGTATTATGATTCGTTTTCAGGTGGCTTAAAAATTATACAACGGAATTCGTATCAACGCGATTTTAAAATCAAGCACAGAGATTCATATTCACACAATTTAAATAAATAAAATATCGCAACGATATTTTTAATGCTTCCTTACATAAAAAATGCTTCCCTACATACATTTTTTTTCTTGCTCAAATTTCAGGTTTTGTTTCAAATATTTAAAAATTGTTTTTGTGTATAAAATTTTTGATTTTTATTTCCAGGTTACCAAACTCGTACATGTGCTATAAATCAATATAAAATTCTATAAAAATAATTTTTTTTTAAACCGTGATTTTCAAACAAATCTTGTCAAGAGTTAATCAATGCGTGCAGAAAGTTTTTTAATTGAGATTTTGTATTCGCAGAAAAGTTTTTCATTTTATCTAAGTTTTGATATGGACGTCAAGCTCATTAATGATAATACTTCAACAATAATATTCGCTTGTACTTTTTTAAATAAATGTCTGAAAAACCTAAGTAATCAGACTCAGTACAACTGACAGATTAACGTCGATTTTGTGCAGTTGACTTATCTTTCTCTGAATCTCTTCGTTTTTTTTAAATCAAAGGTACAGATAAACCTTGTTTTTAATTTTTTTTTTTTTCGTTAGGTACGTTACAATTTTTAACAACACTTTACACAAGTTAAAAAAATTTTACTGTAAATTGCAAAATATATCAATGTATCGTATTCTGATAAAAAAAAATTTTTTTTTTTTGATAATTAAAATTAAGAAAACGCGTTCAAATATATTAAACATTTTAGTCTCCTATTCACTGTCACTCGTCAACCCCCATGATCGTTTTGCAAATAATATTTTTTATTTATTTTTTTGGCGAAAAACAGATTTGTAAAACAAAATCAAAATTATTCAATTAATAGATCACAAAATTTTTATTTAATTTTTATTAAATTATTACGATACATTAATACTTTTTCCTCTGTGATAAATAGCTTACAGTAAAAATTTAAACTTGCGGAAAATGTGAGAACTAATTGTAACGTATTTAAAAAATAAGAAAACAAGGTGTATCGACAATTAAGACAGACCTTATTTTCTTCAATGATTCATAGTCAAAAAGAAGAATTTTTTTCCCCTGACTTTCCCTGTCAATTTACATTTAAAAAAAATCGAAAATTTAATGAATTTATATTTAATATGTGAGTTAAATTACTTTTAAAGACTAGACAATTCATTAAAAAAAATGAAAACTAAATTCAACAAGTACCTCAGAGTGAATGATTAAACTTAATTATTTAAATAATCTGATTTTCTGAAGAAAAAATTTATCGATTTAAAAATTTAATGTAAAAATCAACGATTTAGACAATTTGTTAGGTTTTAAATTTTTAGCAGTGAGAAAAAAATAGATTATCTTTATAAAATAATACAAAAAATTCAAGTTTCTCTAACTAAAACAGCATTTTTAAATGTATAACAATTACTTTAAGCATTGGCACTTAGAATTCACAATAAACAGATATGCAAACATTTCGGCTACTTGATCTTAGAAAAGCTCAGGTTTCTAATTGACTGTATTTTAGATTGCCGCGTTTTAATAAAAAAAAAATTATCAGGAGCTTTAAAAAATCTTTCTTAATTCTTCTAAATCAAAATCTTAATCTAAAGTCTTAATTCTTCTTTAATACCGAAAATCTCTGATTTCAATATAACACTTAAAGATGTTAAGTAAAATAAGCAGGAAAGGAACACAGTATACATAAAGTCATATTACAAATGTAAGTTAGCGAATGGACCTTGTTAAATTTGCATTAAGTACAGAATTGTTAATTCAATACAACCAGCGTAGGTATATACTCAAATATGAAAAAATTACAAAGCTGAGAAATTCATTAAGTAAATTTTAAAAAAAAACTTTGGTTTAAAAAAATGCCTACTTCATTTAAAAATTTAATATTTTACTATAATCTGTAAATAGTTAAATATTTCTTTAATCAAATAATTAAGAAAAAAGAAATACTTAATAGCAAACAATAATCAATATTCCGCATAAAAAAAAAAAGATAGAGAGAGAATACATAGAAGTTCACTTAACATTTGCCAGAAAACTGTATACAAATCGAAAAGTAAAAATAAATATGTCTTATACACTAATAGTTTATAAAATTGAGTTATATTTGAGAGTCAATGTAATACAATCAAATGTGAATACAGGCTTAAAAATACAAACGATGTGTCTCATGCTTATTAGCAAACGATAAATATGTTCCATAAAAAAACGGACACAGATGATCTCTTTACTGTTGCCAGAAAATTGAATACAAATCGAAACGTATAAATAAATACGTCTGGTTAAAAAAGAAACTAATGGACAAACTTAAAGAGACAGGCACATGGTTGGCCATGCATTTTAAAAATCCTTGCTTTGGAAATGGTCCAAGAAGACCCAGAAGTTGGAAAAAGTCAACGTCGCGGAAAGCTGAAAGGATTCAATATGATTTAGAACTGCTCCAAGCACTTTTTTTTTTCTTCCTTTTTCTGGAAGAAACGTGACTGCTGGAAACAATGACAGAGACCCGAATTGTTTTTGTAACCATAAAAATTGTAGGTTTTGTTGTAAACAGTACCTCTGCACAGTTCGTTCCCCTGATTTTTTTTTCTTTTTTAAATTTGATACCGGATAAGAAATGACATTCACAGCATGATTTAAACGATTTGAATGAAATCATTTTTAGAAAGATCACTGATTTAAAATATTTACAGTAGAAAAATATATGGTCAGGATATAATAAGCATTAATTCCCATATAGCCTGACATATTTGTCAACAAATAGGGTGAAGCGAGAAATCATAAAATATTATGAATTTAGTAACAATACTTCAAAAGGCATATCATGCGCAAAACAAAGTATCATTCTTGGACAACGCGATAATTATCGAATACGATAACGCCACGAATATTAGCGATAATGATGATTTTTAAATGCAATGTTATCGCAAACATTGATAAATCTCATTGGGTAATAAAAACATAAACAAATGATACTAACACCATATAATGAGTATTATAATCATATAGGACTCCATTAGATCCAGCAATCTTCAAACACTTGACGATCAGGGGTGATTGTGAGCCCAAGTCAAATTTCCGGAAAATTTGACTTGACGGAAAAATGAGTAATGGAAAAAAATTTAAACAAGGTTTTTTTCCTTTTTCTCAATCTTTCTTAGTTTACTTAAAATATATTTAAAATTTTACACATACTTATACCAATTACACATACCTATGATAACCTGGAGAAGTAATTGAAATTTACAAATGTCTTTTTTCTTGGGTTTATGGTTATAATAACTACTTATTGATAAAAAAATTAATATTAATCTTGAATATAAAGCTTATAAAGTATCTGCCTCTCCCTTACAAACAAATAAAAAATACTGCGTTAAGATCCACCTTTCAAAATTTGATTTCCGGAAACTTTTGTGATCAGTGATTTTTTGAAACGTCTGGACCTTCGATCTCCGAATCACGGTTAGCGAAAAGTCCGGAAATCCGGATTTTTTCCGGAGCACAATCAGCCCTGCCGTTACTTCATAATCATTCTGTACATAGCATCAAAAAGTTAGAACTTCCCCTACAATAACAAGAATTTATTTCTCAGAAAAAAAAATTATTTCCTACTGTAAAAGAAAGGTCACCTGATGCGGAAACAAAAAATAAGTTGGTTACTTTGTGAGGTAGAATTTATTTTAGAGAGAAATAGCAAACAAAAGGTCAACTAGAACAACAACAAAATGGATTCATTTTTACGTCAAGGATGATTCTTAAATCCATAATTGAGGGGATGGGGGAGAGAAAGCTATTTTAACAACAATGCAAATCGTGCAAACGTTTTCAAATAACACGAAAGCCCTTCGATAACATCATATTCTTGGAAATATCTTTTTGTCGGAACTATTTGAAAGAAAGATCAGATTAGGTCAGTTCGAATTTTCGTAAACTTTCATTGCAAAATTTTAGAAGACCACAGGTTTACATTTGAGATTTAAAGCTATTAAGTTATGAGATCGCTTAACATAAATGGTTTAATTGAGGATTTCACAATTTTAATTCTGCTTTTCGAAGGTTCCTGCCAGCAAATGAATTCTATATTGATAATTATAGTAACAATTCACTGTTTTTTCTGTCTATGCTGCTAATAAAAATAAATGGGGCCAAATGTCACAATAAAGTCAGCAGTTTTTTTTTTTTTTTAAATCAAATGCAACTGTGATGAAAACATTTTAATAAATGGAAATTTATCCAAGCTAAAATATGTAAACTCATGAAAATATGCAAAAAGTTTGAATTTTTGATTGAGATAGTAAGACTGTCCTTCGATTTTTGCTATCTCTTATTTTGAGTTTTTTATTTTAAAAAAATTAATGTTTTTTATGTTGAAAAGGCATTTTAAAAGTAAGTAAGCATTTGAAGTTTATGCATGGATGTATGCCACAAAATTTTAAATTTGAAAAAAAAAAAAAAAAAAAAAAAAACGAAGAGAGTTGCTAATATTTTTAATGGCTACCAGAAATTTCTGCTGGCTACCAATATTTTTTTAATTCTTTTAGCCCTGGTCATACATATTCGTAATTACTTTTATATCCTGTTTTACTTTACTTTAATGAAATCAGATAAACAAAGCCAACTAAATCACGATATGTTGCTGAAAAGTAAGTATATAAAAGCAATAAAAGTCCAAAAGTAATAGAATATTAGTAACGCATAAAATGGTACTTCATACATAACTATTAGTAAAGTCACATAACTTTAATAAGCTATAATGAAATGAACTGGGTTCAAATCCGAGTGACGGCTGGTCGATATAAACTCCGAACCCGGTTCGCACCGACAATAGTGCTGATGTAAAATATCCTCAGTGGTAGACGGATCATGGGTTGGAGTTCCCTTGCTGTCAGACTAATTGCGGGTGGTTTTCCTCTCCAAGCAAAGCAAATACTGGTACGTTTCATTGAAAAGGTCTCCACGGAGGTAAAATTTCTCCCAATACTGAATCCAGGAATTTCCTTGTCTTCTGGATTGGGTTCAAATTACACGATTCGCACAGACCGACCACAGTACAAACGTAAAATATCCTCAGTGGTAGACGGATCATGGGATGTTTTCATTTTTTTCCTCTTCATGTAACGCTCATGCGGGTTAGTTCCATCAAAAAGTCCTCCGCGAAGGTAAAATTTCTCCCAATACTTGATCTAGGAGTTCCTTGTCTTCTGGATTGCGTTCAAATTACAAGGCTACGGAGTTTAACATTGATAGCCGTAAACCTAAAAAATTGGGTCGACTTTTTAACGACGGTTATAAAATAATATAAATAAATTATATAGTAAATCCATCCGGTCGAGAATCGGTAACATTTTTAATGATCGAGAAAAACAGGCCAATCATAGAAAAGTTGAGAAAATGGAATTTTAGTCAAATCTGGGAGAAAATAATAATAATAATTCATGAAATCACACGAACGCGAAAATATTACCCGCATGACACACTTCTAAAAACTTGAAACATTTTTCATTCAGGTTGAGAAAAAAAAAGTTTTATTTCAATGACATCCTTGCCTGAGGCAAAATCAACTATTTAACTCGCCCCCGATTTTTAAAGAATTGAAAAAACTGCCACCAAAACAAAGTAAAACATATCTATCAAATACTAACATTACAACAACGAAATATAAATTTCACTATCTGGGTCTTCTGCTATTAGATGCACCAAATTTATTATTATATATTGCATATATTCGAATCAACTTATGAACCGCAACTAACGACAAGAGCTTTGATGTTCAAATGAAGCGTGGGATTTGGAAAAATAATAACGGCAAATAAGCCTGTTTAAATGATTCACCAAGGTGAATAATGCTAAGTAGTGAGGTATATGTTGGAGGAAAAAAAACAGCCGCATTCAAAAATTAACGTCAATCACTGCCAGATGCACAAGCATTTGCAAACACGCGAAGCCCCAATTTAAAAAAGATTGGCAGAAAAAATAAATCAGTTATTTTGGCTGATAAGTTTGTTTATACAGCAATTTTACAGGAAAACAATGGTCCAATTATACAGTCTGAAAAAATTAAAGAGAGATTATTTTTTTTTTTTATCTTTTGATCATGGACTTAAAATCTTTATCCAAAAAAGAAATAGTCTTCATAATTTAATAGTAAAAATTGCGTCACAAAATCATGCGACTTGCTTGCAATATACATTAGAAAGAAAAGAATTTGTTACAGCATCCGCAGTACATAGGATTGAATATATGGCGTAACTTAATAATTTCAAAATTCTAGTTGCTTATATTTAATACAATGTACTTATTACATCAAATTAAAATTATGAAACTACAGGGCAGTCCTTACGCAGAAGCGAGCATTTTCAAATCATCGATTACAGCCATGTAAAAGAAATCATACGACTTACACGTCACAAAATCATAGGACTTGCTTACAATAATATGCATTAAAAAGAAGAAGAAAAATGTTACAGCATCCCCCTTACATAGGATTGAATAAATGGTGAAACTTACATATTTAAAATTCTAATTGCTTATATTTAATACAATGTTGCTTACTTAATTACTTACATAAAACTATAAAATTGCAGTGGACTGCATGCAGTCCTTACGCAGTAGCGAGCATTTTCAAATTATATAACATAGCTATGTAAATAACTTAAGTATCATTTGACAGTGTCTGATTCATTAGAACTAAGAGGCCTAGCACCCCCTTATTGCTACAAATATATATATATATATTTTTTTTTTTTAACCTTTTTTCTTAAGAAATGTCTATTAGAATAATGAGTTAACAAAAATTGCAATAAATATAAGATCAAAATTACTAAAATATCGTAATTTACTTACGTTGAAAATAATTTAAAGGCACTTAATAAGTAACAATTTTTTTTTTTTTTAAATTTATGACTAGGGGCCCCTCATTTCTAGATCAGGCCCAGATCATTTAAAATGTTTTATTTTTACTGTCTATATAAAACTAATTGCCGCACACGAAACCTAATTACAGAAGGCAACAGTCTTGACCACAGGACACAACTGGCCAACTGAGAGTCGCTGCCGTTTTTTGCTTGCAATGGAAAGAAAGCTCAGAGGTATTTCTTTCAGAAATATGCAGGCATAGATTAATAGTTAAGCCAATATCGACCTATATACTGCCAATATAGCTTATAGCGGCTGAATAAGGAATTTAAAATATCGGGTGAATCTAACAATTCCATATAGGACCGATATTGGTTGTAAACAGTCTGTAAAATATCAGGTGAAACTAACAATTCTATAAAGGACCGATATTGGTTGTAAAGTGTCTGCAAAATATCAGGTGAAACTAACAATACTATATAGGACCGATATTGGTTGTAAAGTGTCTGTAAAATATCAGGTGAATCTAACAATTCTATATAGGACCGATATTGGTTGAATCAGGTCATATCGGGTGAATCAGACCATTCTACACAGGGCCCATATTGGAAAATATCGCATATTTAGGCAGGATTTGTGAATATTGGACCAATGGGGGTCAAGTTATTTTGCTACTAGGGCAGTTATTTAATTAAAAATGTTTTAAAATTGACATTGCATTCAAATGAAAACTGGGCCTACTTTGAGATTCACATGAATAAAGCACCATTCTATTCACGTTGTAATTTTTGTGGCCATAATAAATAACGGCCATTTGTAGCCTTATTGATCCAAGATTCGTGAATATTGGTCCAATAAGGGCCCAAGTTATTATGCTGCTAGGGCACCCACGAAACGTAACACAATAGACCAGATGTTCGTATCCATATCATTTGGAAACTCTACGGAAATTAGTTTTGAGACACAGAAGACTACTGTGTCTCAAAATGAACAAAAGAGTTTTGCTCAGTACTAAAATGTAATGAGAGTATTGTTTTTCCTTGATGGCCTCCATTTAGCAGCAAAAATAAGCTAGAGAAAAAATTTTCAGTAAAATTGTCTCCAGCTCAGCGCATAAATCTTTTTTTAAATATGAAATTTTTTAAAATTGTAAAACTCAGACACTATTTCACCAATTTCGTTCACATTCTGCATTTTGAAATTACATATTTTAAAAAGTAAAATGGTACACCTTTCAAAATTCTTTCGGCTTTATCATTAAACAAAATAAAAAAATCATCATCAAAAAGTATTTTTTGCATGGAAATTATTTTTAAATAAACCATTTTTTTAATTGTCGTGCAAAAATAGTTCGATTCGCTTAAAAAGCTCTTCGAGCAATAGCAAATTTAAAACAAATTAATCTTTTCTTTAAAATAAATTAAAATAAGCATTAATTTGAAGAAAAAAAAGATATTCTAAATCAGAGAATGAACATTTATGTGTTTGATTTTGTAATTTAAAATATCGTGTGCAATAATTAATTAGCATGCTTAAGATTATCCCCTTTTAAATTGAGCATTAGTAGTGAAAATTCGATCATTATATCAAACGTTATTTTAAGTTGTGTTTTTTTCCTGCATAGGTTATTAGTTTTAAAGTAAGATGGAAATTAGTTGAACATGAAAGTAAAGATAAGATTTTCTTTTTTTAAATAAATGGAGTAGGTCTACTATTCAAATGAAGTCTTCATCTATCCTCAAAAAATAAGTTCTGATAACAAAATTTTTGTCTTAATTCATGTAATTGAACTCACTTGTGTTGATCAGCAATTTTTAGATCAACTTTCAATATACTTAAATCTTTGCTATTTGGGCTGACTAATTGAAATGAATGTCAAGATTAAATTTGTTTTCAAATATTATATCTACTAATTGTTAAAAGAGTTATGAAAACTGATAAATAATTCTTTAAAATTATTGAGAAGTACTTTGATATTGCGCATCATAACACTGCAATTTGAGACATTTATTATTTCAAAGAGTTTATTTTCAAATCCATGAAATACCCAAATCAAAAACATCATTTTTTCCCCCTCAAACTGCCCAGGTGAATAAAACCAACTGATTGCTAATGAGGAGCCAACAGTATCTATTCAGGCAGTAGAGTAGCTGATGCTCTAAAGCTGAAATTATTGAGCTAACTTGAAATATGCTCAAAACTACACAACATTTTTAAAATATGCAATATTTTCCTTAAAAATTTTAAAAGGTAGAATGCACTTTAACAAGATATGTTAAAATAAACTTATATCTTTTTCATAATATTTTTAAGGACCAAGATTTTTAGATGTAAGTAAGGTAAAAAAAATATATAACTAATATATTAGTTACATAATAATATATTTTAATATATATAAATATATAACTCTTAAAAAGTACACTTTACAAGTTATATGGTTTATAAATCACATTAAATCATCATTATGAAAGCATAATTAAAAAATATATACACCTATTGGGAGTATATTCATGTATGTTAGTTGCGCATGTGTTTATGTACTAAATTCCATATGTGTATTAAAAAAAAAAATTTAGATAAAGCTACTGGGTTAAAAAAAAAACAGCAGGTAATTCAAACTGTAACTGTATTTAAATTAAATGGCACAATCTCATTAAAATTATAATCTTAAATAAACAAATGCAATTTATTAACTGATTAGCTAACTAAAAACAACAAAATGATTGCTAAATATTTATTGCAATCTTCCATTAATTTATCAACAAAAACAATAGGTAAATCAACCTAACTGATATGAAACAATTGTGAGATAGATCAAAAATATTAACCAGATAAACTTTTGATAGTGCATGGCTTTTTTTATGAGATACATAAAATATGAATATGTGATAAGAAAAATTTTCTATGACAGAAATGAAATGACACAGGGGTGGTGTAAAAAGAACTTTTAAATTTTGGTTGCACCTACACATTGAAATAAGAGAGCACAAATGAATCATTAAACAAATGGAGTCTGTGATGATGTTTTGTTTTCTATAGCAATTTAAACAGATACATGTTTTCATGCCTTCAGTCTGATTCATTTAATACATTTCTATACAAATATTTCATTCATATTGGTAATAAGAAAATATGTTGCAAAACTTGTGACTTTATTGGCCAATAACTAATTCATAGCCATTAAAACTCACTATTCTTTATCTGTGTATAAAAAAATCCTAGAAAAAGAAATTTCAACAAAATTGCTCAGCGCTCACCATAAAATTTAAAAACCATGTTTTTTTAAAAAAAAACATATAATTAGATGTAAGAAACATTTACTATTTTTTATTTATTTTATTACTCAGCTTAGAAAATACAAAATTTAATGAAAATAACTTCATTTTGCCAGATTATTAAAATAAAATAAAAAATTTAAATTATCTTTGAAAAATATATAGAATTTCGTTGCCAAAAATTTTGAAATAGTTGTGTTAAAATTATTAATATTTGAAGTGTGTACTTTCCCAATCAAATTTTTTTTAAAATATATTTAATTTATTGCTTTCGATGAATAAAATATTTTGAAAAAGCATATTTTTGACAGCTTATCATTAACAAACATATGTCTTTGAAACAATATTGAATTTCATATGCAGTACTTAAGAAACTTTCTAAACACTACTTTTTTCACTATCACTGGGAGGAGATTCATTTATTATTCCTATTTTTATCTAATTCAAAGTTTTACTCAGTAAAAGAACACTATAAAAGCAACATATCTTTGGAGCTTATTGAGAACAGTGAAGAAATACGTACAATAATCTTTTAAAATAGCACATTGAATGTCATTGTCAAAATTTAAGCTTGCAATGGGTATATAATAGTTCCATAATTTTTCATTTCAACTATACTATGTTTTTTTGGCTAAAATTAGGACTAAGAAGCATGTTCTATTTCAGTACTACTATTTTATTGCTTCTAATTAAAAGCTTTGAGAGTAACACATGTTTAACAGCTTTACAAAAGATACATGTGTAAATAATCTTTGAAACAGCACTGCCTCCATTCTGAAAAATTAAGTTTGAAATAAGCTTGTTGATTTGATGATTATCAATTTCAACTCTACTAGTTTTTTACTGAAACCAGGACAAAGAATTATGTTCCATTTTATTATTATTTTATTGCTTCTAGTTCACAAGAAACTTTGATTTTAAAAAATTTTTCACAACTTATCAAAAGTTGTGTAGTAATCATTGCAACAGCATTGATTTCACTTTCGAATACTAAGTTTAAAATGTGACAGGACAAAGAATTATGTTCTAGTTTACTATCTTTTATTGCTTCTTGTTTACAAGAAACTTCGATAGTAATATATTTTTTAACAACTTATAAAAAGATGTGTAGCAATCGTTGAAACAGCACTGATTTCCTTTTTAAAAAATTAAGTTTGAAATGGACGTAAACATATTTAAGAATATAAAATTTTTAAAATTATATGAAACATAAAATTTTCTATTCCACAATGTGGCTACCTTTTCCAAAGAAGTTAACCATATTCCAAATCTCGGCATAAATAAGTTACTATGCGAATAATAAAAATCAAATAATAAAGTTTTAGGGTTTGAATTCCATCGACCTGACAGAAGACCGAATATATTTTCCATCTTTTTTTTTTACGGAAAACTTGGAGGGAAAAAAAGCACATTTTTGACAGGTGACCGGATGTTATGGAATGTCAAAACAACTCCATACCTGATTTTCCTATTAAAAGAAATAAACACAAAAAAATGTATTTCGTATTTTAACAAATCTGAACTATTACATACCTCTTCACTTCCACCAAAGTGTTTTCGGACAATGTCCCGTAATTGATTTACAGAAATAATCCCACATTTTAATTCATCACATAGATCAAAAACTTCTCGGAGTTGTTTCACTAATTCCTCGTCGGCACTGGCCATTTGTTAAGCATGGTTTTTAGCACATTCTTCAAAAATTAACTTTAAAAAAATTGCAGACAAATTCAACAGAAAAACACTGAAACACACACAATCAAAACATAAACAAAGCTTATGGACGGATATTTACAGAACTCAACTAAAATCTATCTGGCTTGACGGCTAATACATCACTACTTATTCTCTGAAAGCGTTCTTCGCTCGCTTGCTTGCTGCTCCGTTGCGTTTTTTTTTCAGGCAGGTTTGCTATATTTTCTACATTTCGCCAATTTTGGCGAAAAACACTAATCTTTTATTAAATGTTTTCTCCACAATAAAAAATTTTAAAAATTATAAGGAAAAAAAGCTAACTGTTCATAAAAAACTTTGGATAGTATTATTTTATTAAAAAAAATTCATAATGTATTTATATAACGCATAAAAAAGTTATGACTTATATTTTATTAAACATTTAAAAAGTGACTATCAATTACACTTACAACATTTTTTTTAAGAAAAAGTATAATCATTCATTTTACGGATGCTTTACATACTCATTAAACTTGTAATCAATAGTTTAACTTCAAAAAATTAGATAAACTGCTTAATTTTTTTCAATTTTTTTAAAAATTTAAAGAATTAAAAAATTTTCAATCTTTAAGGCTTTTTCATTTTGACATGTTTCAAAAACGTTAAAACATTACAAAATTTTTTCTTGGTGCTTATAATATTCATCTTGACAGTTTTGTGCATTCGTTTGTTGATATATCAATTAGAACATTTTTTATTGGTTATTTTGTAAAAAAGTAGAAGAAAAAAAAGGTAAAAAATTCCTGTTAGGTATATATAACCTGCTGTAAAAATTGTAATACCTCATAAAATACTTATTCCATGCACAGTTCAAAAAAGTGTATTATACTTAAGATTAAAAAGTTTACTTCAAAGCTTTATTTTAAATAGAAAAAATTCCTTTGGGATTTAATTAAGATTAAAACACAAAATTATCATCTATGAGAAAAAGCACTTTAAAGTCTGTCTGCTGATCAAGTTTCTGTTTTAGAGCAATCTAAAATCATTTATAACTTTTCTAGAAATGTAGATAGAGAGATGATTTTTTTTCAGTGCATTTGAAATAGTTTGAAGTTTCATTATAAGCAATAAAAAAATATCGATATTTTGGTCATTTTTTTGGGTACTGTGGTGGTCACAGTAGGTGGTCAACAAATTTCATTATCATAACAATTTGCCTGAAAAACTTCGCAATATTAGTTTGTTTTCGCTGATATTACAGATTTTTCCTCTAGAACGTTTTGTTCCGGTGAGAATAACTCATGAATTTTCCCTTTATGAATTAAGGTTTAGTTTGAATTTAAAATTGCAATTTCACAACAATCAGGTTTTTGTAAGGTCTATTATAGTATCATATTAACGTATTTTGTGCTAAATTGTATGAAACACATTTTTAAGAATTGCTAAATGATGCGAAACATTTCATCTTCAGAATTTTCAACAAAAAAAAATCTAAATTTGAATAATTAAGAAGTTAGAACAGTTGCAGGTTAGTTTAGAACGCCAAGTCCAGATCATAAACGTAGCTTCATGGCGGGCTAGGAGTATATCCATCAGACGATGATTTTCCAAAAGTAAAGAATTTTTCTTCATCTATTTTGGGTAAATAAAAAAAATTTAAAGTAATAAAATTTTTCAATGGTTTATGATTATAAATTAACAAATTCCTTTCGTAATTATCCCTTTATTAAATGTTTTATTTCTCATTTTTTCTTCATTTTATGTCGAATTGTTCTATTCGGACGCAATAATTTAAAAAAGAAATTAATATTAGTACAGGTCGTATCGCGGAAATTGGCATTTTTAGGATATGAGACCATTCTCTAAATTATAACTTTAAAATTACATTCATTATTACCAATAAAGACAAAAGTTATTCCGCTTTCATTTTTTCTTATTAAAACTTGTTACGATTTAGAAACGTGTTGCTCAAACATTTTTGTACTAAAAAATTCCGTCTTTTATAAACTACAAAGCTACATATTCCACCTACAGTTTATAAGCAAAAATAGTCTACTCTAAAGATATGTATTTAAAATCAAAACAGTTGTGTCAAAAAAAGTTTCGTTAAAAAGAACTTTATACTAAAATTTCTCAAGAGAAACACAATATTTTTTTAACACAGATTCATATTTCTGACTCAAATTACAATAATTGAAAAGCTACGTAATTCAGTCCACAATTTATAAACAAAAATAATCTACTCTATATCTGTGTATTTAAAATCAAAATAAGTTCTCCAAAATAAGTTCATTATAATGAACTTTCAATGAACTTTCTCCAGAGTAACTCATTATTTTTTAACACAGAGTCCTATTTTTTACTCAAATTATAATAATTACAAAGCTACGAAATTCCGCCCACAATTTATGAACAAAAATAATCTACTCTAAAGATATGTATTTGAAATTAAAATAGTTTTCCAAAATGGGTTCATTAGAATGGACTTTAGACTTAACCTGCTACTTAATTGAGTAATATTATATGAAATTTTTTTAAATGAAAGGCCTTTTTAGCATTTTTATTAATTTCTGGTATCTATATCAATACAAAAAAGAGAAAAACGAACATCACTTCCCTTATAGAATTAATTTTAATAAAGCAAATCATGTACGACTACCGGGTTCTTCCTAACAAGAGAATAGTTCTGCAGCCAATTTTTAAAAATTTCTGTCTTGCACAAATGCACTTTTTGTTGATTACACATCTGTCGTACTCTCTTATTTTCCTAAAAGGCAACTTACAATTGAAATTAACATTTACAGTTATTAATGACATCAAATGATATTACACTTTATTTTATTTTATTACAAAAACTTGTTACGATTTGGAAACTTAATTTTCAAGCATTTAATGTTCTAGACATTTCTGTCGTATATGAAGAGAAGGTAATTCGCAGCCTACAATCTGCTCCAGATATGTAATTTAACTGTTTTTCTAAGGTCAGTTTAAGTGCCCTTCACTTGATGCAAAGCGATGATTAAGGTTAAACTTTATATATCATCTTGCTGTGAAGAATTATTTGGGCTTCAAAACGAACAAATAACTTAAATATTTTAAAAGATGCTACTTTTTTTTAAAAAATTTGCCAATTTTAATTTATTTATTTTTTTTGCGACATCTTTCCAACTAGATGAAAATTATCAAAGTCGCTGCCTTATTCTCAGGTTTTTGCAAATTTTTTGAGCCCAGGTAATGCAGCATAGGAGTAAGATTTTAAATATTAAAAAATTAGTCCACAAAAGCTTTTCTTTTTTACGAAACTGGGACGTTTCTCCATATTTCGCCGTTTTCAAAATAAGTGTAGACAGCGCTGGCTAAAAATTGGCTAAACGTGATCTAATACTACAGTCCTAAGTAACTGCTCCAAACTTACAGTAGTTGCAAACATATTTTTCAAAAAAAAAACATCATTCCATGTGACGGAGCCCTTGAAAAACAGCCTTAAATCAAAACAGTGGTCCATAATAGAAAAAAAAGTAGTTCGTTATAACGGACTTTTACTGTACTTTCTCTTGAGAAATACATCTATGTTTTATGATAGATTGATACTTTTGATTGAAATTATAAATAATAGCCAGCAAAATCTGATCCAAATAGTTAAACTAAGAAAGCACTCAACCCATATCACTATATCCCCCCATATCATATATCACTTTATCTCTAGAACTATTTTAGCAATTCAAAAAATATTAGTACAGGATTAAAAAAAATGAATAATTTATTTAAACGTAATTTTTGACTTGAAGCATTTTTTTTACTTGAAAAGAAAACAAAATTTTACATTGCAAAAGGCTTCTTTTCCAATTCAAATCCTTTAAAAAAAATCCAGTAAAACATTTTACTTATTGTTGTTATTGTAGGCCATTGAAGCCCTGGGGGTGCGATTGTTCTTGTTTCCCAGTGGCGCCATCTATGGCAAAGAATTCGACTTCTGCAGCACCCATACGTCACACCTGTGTATAGGGCGAACCCATTCATACACCCATCCATTCATCCACAGATCGTAATTTTGATTTAAACCGGAGAATGATCAATCTCCATTCCAGTACCCTTAGAAGTATAATTTGATATGGGAACATGGAGAACTTAATGACCCGACAGATTAACGTCCACCACTCATTATTTTTTACACAGGGAATCTCTGGCAGCCTGATTCGAACTCCCGTACGTACGTAACGAACTTAAGTCCAATTCGAACGAAATTCAGGGGCCTACGAAAAACTGGGGAGAAAAAAATTTTTTGACGAAAATAATTTAGCTTTAAAAACAAGTGTATTTTGCACAAAATTATGGAGATACAAATAAAAATATAATATTTTTCGGTAATAAATTATTTTGCAGAATCTCATGATCTAATATAATACTTTTTTGCGATTTTTGGCTTCAACGAAATCTTGTATTATGCTGTCGAATTCCAAACTACGCAAAATGTCGTATTCAATAGACATAAGTGCGAGCGATGCCAAACGATCTTGATTCATTGTTGAACGCAAATAATTTTTTATCAATTTTAATCTGGAGAAAGATCTTTCTCCTTCTGCATTTGATCCAAGAATCGACAAATATATTCTTAATGCAATGTGAACGTTAGGAAAAGTATTCACAAGTTTATCTTTAATTTGAGCCTTCAACATTTCTTGTGCAGATTTATGTTCATATAAATTTGAAAATAGTAAAAATTCATCTACAAAGTTTTTCTCTAAATCGGATGAGTAAATTTTCACCAAATTTTGCGCTTTTAGTTTAATCTCAGATTCTGACAAATTTTTGTGTAATTTCCTTGTAATTCGGGTTCGATAAAACATCGATTAATGACACTTTTTGGTCGATCCAGAAAACTGGGAAATTCAGACATCCGGGATAGCGATGGTCCCGAGCATCCCAGATAATTGGTTCTCTACTGTATAAATATTTCTTGTAATTAATCTCACTATCAATTTCACTGTTTTCTTTGCTGGTTTGTTGTTGTATTGTTGACGTGAAGTGTTTACATAGTTATCGATCGAACTAATCATAATGGTATTATCGATATCAACTGCAATATCGGCAGTATGTCGGTATTGCAGATAAAGTTCGATAAACAAATTTGTAAATTAAAATCCATATTAATAAAAATGTAGAAAAAAATATGCAAGAAAATTTTAGCATATATTTTGAAAAGAGGGGAGGAGTAGGGGAAGGAGGGGAGGGTCCCAAAACGGCTATGCCTAGGGCCTACGAAAGGTATAATCCGGCTCTGTGTGTTCTATATATAAATTCTAAGTTCTATATATATATATATGTTCTAGATACAAATACTAAGGTGTTCTATATATAAATTAATTTCCTCATCCTTCACTGTATGATCCCCGATGAGGGCGGGACGGATTTAAGCTTTGATATGGCATATAAACAATTTAAGTAAAAATACTTAGTCTAAAACTGTTAATGGTGTTGTTTTTAATCTAAAATAAAGCATAATAAAAAGTGGTCATGCAAATCTAACGAAGACATGTTTCATGCAAATTTAAACGACTCAGTAAATTAGAAAACTACAAAAACCTTTCCACCATACGTAAGAAATTTCCAATACCCTCTCCTTGTTGTTTGATTTTGCTTTGACTTTTAATGTAGTGCACATCTAATTTTAGAAATAAATGTAAATAAATAATTTAACTTAGCATAAAATTAAGTTTTAATGTATTTTATAAAAGTTCGCAATTTCTTGTGTTTTTCTTTTGTAATCTAAAGTAGTATTCTGAAATCACAGAGTAGTCCTATTTGGTAGTCCGTAGAAACTCAAGAAAAAAGTTTTTTTTCCAATTTTTTCCCTACCCAAATTAAACTTAAATTATAAATTTAAAATTCTCCAAATTCATTTTTCCATTTTTGTTACACTTTTTGAGTTTGGAAATAAATAGAATTGAAAAAAAGACGATTTTAACGTCTTAAGTAAGCATCGCTTATATCATACCTTTCCTCTTTTTTGTACGTAATAATAAGCTATGCACAAACTCCCACTACCCCCCCCTAAACGCTTTCGAAATATCTCAACGGCCACAATTTAACCTCTTTCCTCCCGCTCCCTTCAAAATCACGGGCGAGCTTTAGTCTTCTCTTTCTCGTGCCTGTGATATTTCCAGGCTAAAGCATTCAAATGCAGTATACAGGTTTAAATATCTAAATCTCTTGTGCCCGTAATTTTTTTATTTCTTATTTTACACACTAGATGGCTGCACCAAACTATCTTTTAATATAGCTGGGAGATAGTTTATTTAAAACAAAATGTCAGAACCATATATATGTAATTGAGATATGTATTTCGTACTATAAGCTCAGCCACTTATGCTTTACACTTTAATACATATTAATGCTTTACACTTTAATATTGTGTACATAATCTGAGTTACATAGACACATGGAGTTTTAAATTGCAAGACAAAAAATTCCAAAAATCGAAAAAGAATACATATATATACTGTATATACACTTTTTTTATATATATAATTTTCTCGAATAAAAGAATAGGCACTTTTATGACCGTTTTCTGGAAAATATTAAGATCGTTAAGGGTTTAAAGATTTAGTTAACTTTTGAAGACAATGCAAAAGTTTTGTCTTCGTAAATAGATAGTCCAATAATAAATTATTTTTCTGAAAAATTAATGCCTAAGCTATTTTTACTTCATAAATGATACCTGAAAACTCTATCTTTTTTCAAAATAATGAGGTTAATTTGATGGAGGAAAATTTAATTTCTTCAATTAGAAGGTATAAGCGTCTTGCGTAGAAAAAATATAAATTTGTACTCGTACATATTTACAGAACTACCCTAAAATGCGCTATTCGGTTTTCCATCCCAGCAGACAGTCTCAGACTTTGTGGCGGGGGGAGTTCTTATCGTAGACAAACTTCCCTTTTTGGAGAGCCAAATTTCTGACGTCACAAGCTCTCTAGACGCTGAAAAGAAGGTTATATCAAGTTAGAAACCCTTGACGGCGAATTCTCTTTTACCTCCATAAGTTATTTAAAATCAAAGTCAAGAGAAAAGGGAGTTTAGATAATTCTAGAGTAGGAAATAAGGTTTCCATTGTTGGAAAAAAAATCAAGATCTAAACAGATCATGAGAGGATTATGCTATGAGGAAGTTCTCCTTCATTTTCAATTTAATTCCATTCCCAATTTTCAAGTTTCATCCACGCAAAAAAATCGTTTTAATAATTTTCGGTCACCTTACAATTTGTACAAAAGTTATATAAGAATCTTTCAATCGTTTTATTGATGATTAGTATTAATACTGTATGAAATATCCACATTTTCTATTTATGAATGCTTAATTTACCACTGAACAGAAAATTTATTTTCAAAATATGTTATTAGAAATTTAAATGAACAATCTATTCATATATTTTCTTCCTTTAGCGTAAGATATGCTATTATTGTTAATAAAAATTTGAAATTTTATTTAAATAATTTAACGATTGTATATGCTAAATTTCTATTTATGAAAATATTTTTTTAAACATATTTAAAACATATTATTAAGTTATTATTTAATATACTGCTGAATATTAGAAATATACAGATACTGCCTGAATATTATTTAAAAAAAATTGACAATTGTAAAAATCATGATGTGAAGTTGTATTTATAAATAATTTTAATATTATAATAGCTTTCTAAAATGTTACAGCGAATAGAGAAAACAGTGACATGGCTCTATAGTTAATTTTTTGACGTCACAATATTATGTTTGAAATCAAATATTCTGCATTTTTATTGCTAATTAATTTTAATTGTAGTATTAGATATTCTTGGCATATTTGAATGTGTTCCAAAATATTTTATAAGATTAAAACTAACTTTGGAAAATGTGAACTTGATGAAGACCGGATTGCACAAAATGGATAAAAATATTAAAAAAATGGAAGAAGAAAAATATAAAAATAACAAAAAATTTATTTATTTAGGTAATTATTTAATTTATTTACATATTGAATATTATTATTTAGTATCTATAAAGTAGTTGTATCTAAGAATTTTGCAATTAAATTACAAAACATTGTTTTGGATGCGATCCCCCTAAACTTCTATGTCACGATATAAAAGAAATTTATTTAATTAATTTACTTATTTAATATTATTATTATTTATTAGCTATTAAGTATCTATATCTAAGAATTCTACGATTATATCACAAATAAACATTGTTTTGGATGCGATTGCCCTAAAAATTTTATGTTACAATAAAAACGAAATAAATTTAATTAATTTGTTTATTTAATATTATTTGCTCATTTAATATTATCATAATTTAGTATTTAATATGTATTTATATCTACGATCAAATTACAAATAAACATTGTTTTGGATACGATTCCCCTAAACATTTCATGTTACAAAAGAAAAAGAAAGAAATTTATTTAATTTACTTACTTATTTGATATTATTATTTAGTACCTATATCTAAGAATTCTACGATTAAATACAAAGATGCATTATTTTGGACGCGATTTCCTTAAAAAATTTGCTACAAAAAAAAAATATTGATTTTGTAATTTAAAACTTTTTTTCAACATTAATTACAACCTATCATATTTTCGTTGTAAAAATATTTTGCGAACATTAGATTTTTCGATAGCATTAGATTTTTTTCTTTCTGTTTCATTCAACCAATTGAATATGAAATGAAAATATGAATGAATATGAATTGTGAGAAAGAATAATTCCTATAAAAATAGTTTCCTAATAATTGCTTAGAAGTTTTGAAATGGGTTGAATAGTATTTACAAATACATCCTTAGGAATCAAGGAAAATTGGATTTTAATTTGTTTTCATTCCTTGAATTGGAATTCACACCATTACCTTTTCCAAAAACTGATTAAACACGAGGCGTTTTGATAACGCTTTTTATCATTTTTTTTAATGGAAAATNGAAAAAATGGTTTTTCTGCCTTAGTTTGCAGGCGGTGGCGCTGACAGCGGTCCTCTCCAATTGGTCCAGACAACAGGACTCAACCATCATCCTGGAGGGGTGAGCATTTGGTGTCGCCCTCTATTGATGATGAACCGAACTACTTAAGCTTGTATTATAATTACCTTGGTTATTTAAAAGTGCCAATAAATGTTAATAAATATAAAGTGCCAATAAAAGTTAATAATTAAGCATACAAAAATATAAACTGGCCATATTACAAAAGTCTAACACCCATCCTAACAACTCACATAAATATAAAATATGCTTTACTTTATGAATTTTAAAGAAAGATAGACACAGTGAAACCTCCAAAAAAGACCACCTCTATTTACGACCACTTTTGGGAGATACAGAATTTTTTCCGTAGACTTTGTGTTGAAGAAAAGTCTTTAGGAGAGACTAGTAAAGCCCCTCCCAGCGACCGGGCAAAAAACGGCACCAAATGCGGAAAAAGTCAAATAAGGAAACGCGAAAAAATATAAAAACAAAAAATTTAACAAAACAAATAAGTAGATTAAAATGTATTCAAAATATTTATGAGGCTTTTATTTTGAGAGCTCTTTTTGACAACATAACCTCATGTTGCAGTCAGAGTGCACTAAAGACAATGCTATCAATGATTTACCTTTTGAATTGAAAGTTAAATTGGGAAGAAAAAAAACTTTAGATAAAAACAAGCATCTTAAACAAACCTCTTTTCATCTAAAGCTATCTCATTTTTATGAGAAATGCAATCTTAAACAAAAAAAATATAGTTGTTTATTTATTTAAAATAGCTTTATCATTCATAATTGGTAAATTTGTTTTTATACACATTTATATCAGTTGGGATACTTTTTATAGATGCTATATTTCATTCATCGTTACGTCTTTTCATGTCACCAACAGAAGTGGCATTTCGGCACCCAGAAAATGACACCGACTAAAACTAAAATCATTTTTATGAAAACATGAACTTTCAATAACAATTTTGAAATCAATGGAGTCAATCTCTAAGAACGACCAATTTTTATCAACGACCATTTTACTGTGCAACGGAAAGTGGTCTCGCTCGAAAGAATTCACCGTATTTTGTTTTCAAATTATAGTACAGAATAAATGTATTAGTGTCATGTTATCTGACAAAAAATATGAATTCAATGTGTCCAATAGCCAAAATATTTCTTACTGTAGCACTCCCCTAAAAAAGATTATTCTCACCTAGTACAAAGTAATAAAAATTTGCAATTTATTAAGTTACCTATCATTATCCACTGGTCAAAATATCCAGTGATGTAACTTGAATCAAATAATTTAAAAACCATTGATGAAAACGGGTCAGGATATTTAAGAAAACAAAAAGTGTAAAATAAAAAATAGTGGAATAATAATAATAATGTATTGCATTATTTTATCAATTATTTTCAATCTTTGAAAGATTGAAATTTATTTAGGATATCAAAATTAACAAATCATTAAGATTAACAAAATCATGCATACTTTTAGAACATTTATAAGAATTTCTGAGCATGAACCGCCAGAATTGCATCACTAAGTATCATAATTAGTAAATTTTATTGTTATTTTTCGAAATGTGGTTTTTTAATAGCATACAAACATTTTATTAATCTAGAATAGAACATAAATTATGAATTAAACACTTGCTTTCAGGAAGAAGCATCTGACACAGAACTCGAATTAAAGTATTGAGATCTGTGTCAGATGGTTTTTCCTTAAAACAAGTTAATTAAGCACAAAATATTTGTCTGTAGAATTGAATAAATATTTAGGAAGTGTCTATTATCTCTGTTCTATATGAACCCAATTTATTTTTAATTCAATGCACTCACTTCATTAAAAAAACTACAGTTAAAGCTCACACTAAAAACTTATGTCATTACTTTCATACAGTTACTTCAAAGTGTTTAATTTGATGATTATTTCCAAAATTAAAAACATTGAGCTCAAAATTGTTAACAATTAAGACACAAAATATAATTTTTTTTAGCATTTGATCTTAAATACTATCATTAGACATACACTTTTCAACTTATAACTAATTATTATTAAACATTTACTATTCTTCAATGTTACAGACATTAATGAAAACATAACAAACTCATATTATTATAGCAAAGATACATAAAAGTAAAAGTATCATTTTGCTTCATGAGCAAAGTTTAAAAGGACATATTATTGGTGAAAAGAGTACCTACTTAAATATGGAAAAGAACAAAAAACGTTTTCGTCACATTCATCAGTTTATTTCTAAATAGCTATACATTTGCATGGCCATTGCAGAAGAGTTTACAAAGCGGTAATAAAATATGATTCTCAAAGAAAAAATTCATTTATCAATTAAAAGCAGATCTATCAGGTGAATAGATATTATACAAGTGTCATTGAGTTATTATTTTGTCAACAAGATACATAGAAACATGTTTATATATGCTATTATCAAGAAAAAGCTTCTTCAATAATACAAGCTGGCAGCTACACAGATTTACTCCAACATAAATATAAAAATTTCAAATAAATGAATAAAACAAAAAATTAAATACAATATTTTTAAAAAATTGAATCATATTTTATGGATTTTGGCAACATTTAAAAATAATTTTGCTAAACTAATGCATCTTATAGAAGTAGATTTGAATTATTAATGCGTTGAGGTAGATAAAAAATTTTAAAATACAAGATACATGTATGAAAAGATAAATGTTACTACCTTAAAAATAGAAAAAAAAAATTTTTTTTGACAAAAAAGTATAAGCTGACAGATTTACAAAAACATGAATATAAAAATTACAAATATATGAATATAACAAGAAATCAATAAAAATACTTTTGAAAAGCTTAAATGATAATAACAAAACATTAATTATAAATTACATTAAGCTGCATCATATGCTAAGAAGCGTGAAAATGTATTTTATTTAAGAAATTTCTCAATAATATTTGTTTTAAACCATGTTAAGTCTATTTGCAAATGATCACCAACAGTTTTCAAAAAGTGTAATTGTCCTTTCCCATCCATCTCTTTCAAACCCAACCAATCTTCCTTATACAATGGACTGTCCTGCAAACTAAGAATTTCTTTCGACTGCCCGGGTGTATAAAAACCAAACCACTCCGATTCTTTGGGATCTACCATTTTATCTTCAGTAAACATAACAAGTACAATATTCTCAAGCTTTTTCAGGTTGTTTTTGTAGGTTTCATTTTTCACATTTTCATTATTGATTTCTGCTAAAAACAAACTTTTAGCTTTATATTTAGCCTCTTGCAGGGGATCATGCCAATACTGAGCCTGAGCCAAATGTCGCTGAATCCAATCCACATAGGCTCCTTCATTTAATATCCTGCGGACATAGTCGCAGAATTTAGCGCTCTCTCCAGGACACCTAGGAAATCCATATACTCCTTGGTGTTGACCACCAAATGAAATAAGATTTTTCATTGGGGGATTGGGACAACGCTGTGCTACAGCTCTCAAAAACTGACCTCCTTGGGAAAAGCCAATAGCATTGTAGCCATCTTTCAAACTGCTGTCATTTGCAATGATTCGACATGCCATAGCAACTTGATCATTAACACTCATTAAATAGCTATTTTCCATATCTGTAAGTTCATTAGAACCTATTTCTAACGATTTCACATAGACACCTGGGATGCTTTGCTGAAGGAATTTCTGTATGCTGCCCATGCTCATGGGATTACAGCAGCTATCACCCATACCATGCCACAAAACAATAGGCACTAATCCATTCGCATTTTGGTCATTTTTTACAAAATCAATGCTCTTAATAGCTTCTATGCAACTGAATTTAAGAAGTATAGGTAAAATAATGAATAGAGTTTTCTGAAACATAGCGTACATCTATTGTTACTAGTTTTTCAAAAATAATAATTTTTTCTCAGAGAATTAGGTTTGGTTATTCCATTTATGATGTGAGATAAAATGTGTAAAAAGAAAAAAATTATCACAATTTAGATCACGAGATTGATGAAGTGGTTATCTCTAGGTTGGTCGTGAGAAAGATAATTAAGTGCAAGTTATATTACATCAGACAAACAATTGCCAAAGCTTTGAGTTTTTTGAATAAGTTTATTAATTGTAGGCTAATTTTAGTTCAAATTCAGATTTAGTTCGATTTCAAATTCTGTTTTGCCCGTTGTCTTCCTTATGTTTACAAATATCTGTTTACTAACAAAAATCAACGTGATTCCGGGTAACTCACTTCAGTTCGTACTTAAGTATAAAATATTATTTATTTTTTAAAGGGTTTTATATTGTGTCTCATTAGAGAATTTTAAGGAACATTTTTCACTCACAATATTTACATTTTAATTATAAAAATTCATTGCAAGTTATACTTTTGGTAGATATTTATGATCATGTGATCAAAATGCACCAATCAAAATTTGCAATATTTCAGTTGGTTTTAAAATCTTCACTGTTAACTGCGAATATCTTAAAAAAGAAAAAACTAGTAAAAATAGCGCCAATGCTAAAGCAAGCGGGAGTTTGAAGTGTCTGAAGTATCTGAATTTTTTATGCGTAAAGTATTTTATTCACTTCTTTTAGAAATTCTGTATCATCATTTGTTATCTCACCCCTACCTACACTGTGAGAATAAATTCAGAAAGTATTTATAACTTGGCTGTAAAAGACTTAATTTGAAGTGGCTAATTACGTTGTGAAAGATTATTAACTTAAAATGGCTTTTTACACGTCATATAAACAAGGACAAATGGAAACAGGATTGCGTCCTAAAGAAAGGGCTCCTTTGTCGCTTATAAATGGAAACCAAAAATTGCCGCGTGCGAAAGATGAACTCGAAACAAATCAGTATTTCAGTACATATGAACCTAGTGTCTTAAAAGCGAACCCGGTGCAATCATTTTCAATTTTCTCTGACAATGATGAAAGCTATAATGTGAAAGTGAAGGAAGAAAAGCAGCCGGAAAAGCCAGCTTTCCGTCTGTTTAACGAAGATAATAATGAAAACTTGGATATTGAAAATTTTCCACCTCCTCCGCCTCCACTGTTTGAAGGCAGTCTAGAAAACGAAGCCATAGACTACCTGTGTCACGATTCTCCCTACAAAGACGACAATTTTATGCACCTAAGAAGAATTGAGCAGAAATACAAACCAAATTCAAAGTACATGAGTCTACAAATGGATATAAACTCAAACATGCGAGCCATCTTGGTTGACTGGCTTGTAGATGTTGGCATACAGTTTGAATTTTCCAGTGAAGCTGTACATCTTGCTGTCTCGTTAACTGATAGATTTTTGTCCTGTACAACTGTTACCAAAGGTAAACTTCAACTAGTTGGAATCGCTTGTTTATTTATCACAGCCAAATATGAAGAAGTTAATGCACAGGAATTGAAAATGTATGCCTGGATTACGGATAACACTTACACCAAGAAACACATACTACGTATGGAGCAGATAATCATGGATAGGTTACATTTCTATGTAGGGGGTCCAACGGCACTTTCCTTTATGAGTTTGGTATATAGTTTGACAAGATCTCCAAAAAAGCTACTCTACCTTGGTCAATATTTGTGTGAGCTTGCTCTTCTAGATAACGAACCATTCCTTTCCTTTTTACCGAGCCTCCTCGGTGTTGCGGCTTATTGTCTCGCTCGATATATTTTGGGCTACATCATGTGGATCGACGAGCTCAACATGACGGGGTATACGCTCGATGATTTGAAGCCAGCTATTAATAGTTTGTTTAACAAAGCGCGTGATGTGGCAGGAAAATCAGCAGGAAGCATATCTGAAAAATACAGCCACCCAAACTTTTTGAGAGTTGCTGAGATTGAGCTACCAGAAATTTTAATAATCTGTAACTAAAGCTATGTGTTCAGAACTGTTAAATCTCACTTGGATTTGACTGATTTATTTAGTCATTCATTATTTAAGTGTACTATTGAAATAACTAAATTGCTGTTATCAAGCGTCTTGGCCTTCACTTGAATAAGACAGCTTAGCAGGCATGGAGCTTCTTGGTTTTTTAATTACTTGTTGCTAATACAATGTGTTTTTCAAGACTCAACATGGGACAAAAATAACATAGAAGAAGCAGTAATTATTTAGTCTAATTTAACAGGTATTAAGTGGGCTACAGAAATAAAAGCCGTTTCGAGACAGATGGTGGTTTAACAATGTACTCTATTTGGTAAGAATGTGGCAGCATTAGATAGTAAATTTCTAGAAATATTTCCTGTAGCTAAAATTCACATGTTTTCACACAGAAGTAAATATATTCATCTGTAACTTATTCGGGAGCAATTTCTGTTTTGATTGCAATTTATTCCGCTATGCCGACAGAATGGACAAATTAATTCACTAAATAAGTATTATCGTCTTGTATTCTTTTGAAAAGAATAAAACTAACATTGCAGCTAAAGGTTTTCGCTAAGGTTAGTTGTATTCAACTGGAACAGTAATGGCTTAATTAGATTCGCAATTTAGTATTGTTCAATTCTGACCTATTTAGTGGTAATATGCTCAATTCAAACAAACTGCAATTATTAGCTTCAGTGTGAAAATAGTCTTGTCATGTTCATTTTCAACGAAAATGATTAGTTAATGCTAAATAAATTCTCATGCAGTGTATAATATGTTGACATAATTCATTTGAATTTTTCTGACCTGTGAATATGGGTTTTAAAGACTGGAGGGAGAAAAAACTGGTGATTAATAGAAGATAGCAACAAGCTCATTTTAAGCAAATACTTAATGTGTTTAAATCAATCACTCTTTCACGGTTTTTGTCTAGATAACCAAATTGATAATTAAGTAGACTGTACTGTTTAATTGATCTAAAATCAGTTTTTGTATATAGCAGGTTGAAAGTACGAAAAGAAAGAAAATGTTTTATATGTTTGTAAATATTAACAAATGTTGAATCTCAACTGTATGCGAGTCAACTCATAGTTTTATAGTGTGGTATTTGCTTTTGTTTCTAAATATGTTAATATCAAGGGATTTGTATTTGCTACAGAGCTTAAATTTTATTAGCGAAGTATTTAAGTGAAATTAGTTTCACAAATCTTATTGTTCTTGCTTTGGTTATGAACTGCTGATTATTTTAACAATTTGTAATATTTTAGGCTAGTGAGATATTAGGTTGAAAGGCAAAATTTTGTATATAAAAGGATAAGGTTATTGTGGAAGTAAATTAAATTCAAAATTATAGTCTCGCTTGTATGTAGGCTGAAAATGATTGCTATTATTTTGTATGCAGCAAAAGTCTTTAATACCACCTCTTGCATGTTTATCAAGTACCAATGTTGTAATGTAGGTGGCTTAATTTTTATTTTATTGTTAATAATTAGCTTATCACATTTTCTTTCAATAAATTTTTTCATAATTTTCGACAATATTAGATCTTTTGTAAATCAGTTAAGTTTGAATTGTTTTTCTTTGAAATATTTTTTTAAAATGATAGTTTGACAAGAAGATATATATCTCGCATATCATTTCTATGAAAACTAAAAAGAATTTTAGGGAAATTTCAGAATATTTTTTGTGTATGCATTTTGAAGATTGTAAAATACTGCAAAAGAAATGTCTACTGAATATTTGTAATGGCAATTTCTTTTTTAAAATCAGTTATGGGATCATAAAGACAGATTTTAAAATTGATTTAATAAATTATTTTAGTTTTTGTATCTTTTAAGTTGATGGAAATCAAATGTACATTGTAAATTTTGGCTTATTTTAAATAATAAAGTTTGTGAAATTATATGAATTGAGTGGTGAAATTAATTTAGTTTGTTTTTAAAATGTATCACGTAAGAAATAAGATTTTTCTGAGTGTGGTGTTCATATCAAGCAAAAATTCAGGAAGGTTGTAACTACTTATTTGAAAACAGCTCTAAGGAATAGTTTGATTTAACTCTGCTTATAACTCTATTACAGAAAGCATTTCATACATTCCTATTTATTTGTGACTTATAAAAGTGGTGATTGCATTCTGGGTTTTTCGTATCAATTTTCCTGATCTAAAGAGTAATAGCAGAGCTCAGCGTATGGTATATATATAAATATATTGTTTTGAATTCGTGTACTTCCACGAATTAAAACCTATAATTTGGCAAAAGTTCCATCTAAAATTCAAACTTTCATTGTTAAATGTTATTCTTCTGCCAATTTGATTATTTCGGATTTTCGACATTCATAATATTTGAAACTTCATATTCACAATATTTTAATATCACATCTGTGTTCATATTCACACGATCGAAAAATCATTCATATTTACATAATTAAAAAATCCACTATCGCGATTTGTATTTTCACTTTCTTAAAATTCAATATTATGAATCACACATGTGATCTTAAAATCCATAGAGATTAATTAAATTAGTTACTATAAAGGTGTAATAGTTTTTATTGGTAGGTAATTTAATTATAAATCTTAGTTGAAAAAAATAAGTTATTATTTGAAAATATATTTAATAATTAGTTGAAATATATTTAAAATATTTGATATGTTAACTTAAGTTGTTCAAATTGAAGTCTAAATCAATATATTTAACATTTATAATTATAAATGAGAAGGAAATTTGTTATCAAACAAGCAGATACCATTATTAGTCCCCAACCTTTTCAACTTAGCCATCCACCAATTTTGTTAAAAAATTTTTAAGTCTTACTAATTCTAAATTTATTAGTAAAAAATAGGACCTATTATATACACAGGGTTCGTAGTTCTGCTAAAAAATATTTTTTCTGAATATTCCTTATTTTTAATTATATCTTCAAAATTTGATAGTTCCAATTTAGTGGAGAACATCAACTAATTTTACATACATAATTCAGACACATTACAGGACCCACAGTATTTACTGTACTGTGGATATTCTATTGTAAAGAATTAATTTTTTTATTATCAAATTATATGAATAAATTCAAGGGTCATACGTTTACTTACTATTTTTAGGAACTGCATTAATAAATCACATGGGTAAGTTGTAATTTCACAATTATCGAGTCATCTAAATTTCAAAATCATAGATGAAAATCAACAATTAGATTACATCCATGAAAATTACTTCATTTCGAGATTATTGATAACTCTATTTTAAAATTATTTGATTAAGAAAATCTTGAATTCAATTTTTATTATATATTACTAATTTTAATTACATAGTGGTATGAGGAAATGTTAAGGCTGATGTTAGTTTTTTTTTTTTTAATGTGACAAAAAACCAGAACGAAATTCGATAAAATTTCCCCGCCATTTAAAAAAAAAAATTTTTTTTTCCTCCTAAGATTTTAGGATTTTTCTTTCTTTTTTGAAAGATGTTAACCATACCATCATTTGAAATAATCATTACTGTATTACTTCATCGTTTTTTCTTCTTTTTAAGATTATTTCCTAATATATATATTTTTTTTAGTTGGGTTTAACAATAAAAAAAACTACTTTTTGTAGCGATTCAGAAAACCAGAAAAATCAGTTATCCGGAATAGCGATGGTCCCGATCGTTCCGGATAATCGGTTCCCTACTGTACTAAAAAATTTTCCATGCATGGATTTGAAAATGAGGATCTTAATAATAATAAAGTTTTTAATATCTATTTTACTTTTGCCATTATTAGCAAAAAGTACACATTTTTTCCACAATTAAAAAATTTATTTCACTGGTAGCTTTTAATCTATTTGCTTTACTAATAAGGTTTAGCTATAAAAGATGAAGTTAAAAGTACTATCTATAAAACTAGTAAAGATTTGTGTTTCTACAACCAAAGGTTTGTATTTTATTGCAAAAAAATTTGCAGTTTTTTGAGATTTTATTTATTTATTTATTTTCTTCAAATTTTGACAATCTGAGACGAGGTTCAAATATTGTTTTACTGAGTTGAAACTTTCCAAATATTTATTTCATCCTAAATGGTACCTTTTTAGGGAGTAAAAAAACTTTTTAAAAATCCCCTTAATATATGCACAATGTCGATGCAAATTCTAAGGGGACTTCTTACCAAAGAATATACATAGGGGAAGGCCAGCTTCAGTAGACATAATATAGACCGGTCTCCCAAGGTTCGATGCGGTCCTTGTGCACAAAAGAAAAATGAATATTTAGGGGCACAGCAGCAGAGGTTTTTCAATTGCGTTTTTTTCTATTTACCTCCTTCCAACCGCTATTGGGTTGGAGAGGAGCTTTCTCTTTTTACTTATTTTTTGCACTATTTATTCACAGTACTCTACCAGGGTAAATTTACTGTCGTTTAGCGGTACCTTCACAAGTTCAACTTCAGGAAAAACGGTAGTTTCACAAATAAAAAAGCAAGTTCTCATAAAAATACTGTCCTCGTTGCAATCTATGGAAAAGAGCTTTTCTGCCAGCCGTCTTTAACGAAAATAACACATGTTCGGTCAGTAGTGCAATGTGGTAAGCTTAAGCCACATCAAAGCGAGCTTTTTTTATGATGAAACCGCAAGGCTCTTCTCCCTCTATAAACTTTACAGGAAGTCAAGATTCGAACATTATCTTTACCACTATTGTAAATTTATTCTAACAGACCTTTATCTGTTTATGAACCATTTTTTTCTTCGTGAAACTTTCTCTGTATGACATAGTTGAAAATGTTAACTTAATTTAAATAACTTTTAGTACAAGTACTATTAAATGCATGTTTTTATTAAATTCAAATTGAAATTTAACTATGGGTAATGGTTTTTATGGATTTTGTAATTTAGATACAACTTATAGCCCAAAATTTACAACAGAGAAATTGTTTTTTGAACATATGGGGAAAAATATATATAAAAATTTACCTGTCATAAATGATTTTTAGTGACAATTTTTGAAAATATTTTATTATTTACCATATTTTTGTGTTGATTTTTTTATTTTTAATTTTCTCAAAATAGGTATATTATTACTTTACAATAAATATGTTAAAATTTTTCAGTCCATATAATTTTTATGGTTTTGGTTACCAAAAAGTTCTTCATATTACATCCGTTAACATTTTGGAAAATTATTTTTTATGAAAAGAGAGATAAGCAAAAAGTTTTGTCTGGCTAGTACTTTTAGAATTGAAATTTCATGACCTGTTATAATTAATGTTGTACTGGAAATATTTTTAGAATTTAAATACAGTAAAACCTCGCTACAACAATATTTTGGGGACCAAATGAATATGTTGTTGTAGAGGAATCTATTGCTATATCAAAGGCCTACATACTTTAGGGACACAATAAGATTTTTTTTAAATTTTAATGCTATCTATGTTTTAACTATAAATGTATATATTCACTTGCAGATATGGTTTAACATTAAAAACAATTGAAATAAAATAAGATCGCAAACATACCTGAAAACTGTTTTTATCGAAAATAATCCGATATTTTTGTTTGTTTATTCATGATTCTGACTGTTAAGTCAACCAACAAAGTATGCATTGAGTTCCAAGTAGGAAAATGATTTTCGTTTGTGAATGGTGCTCTACCGAAAAAATTCTCTTTCAGGTGTTAATGTGTTTGTGACTCATGCATATAGGAGTCTGTGACTTCTTAAGAGATAATGGAGGCAATTCTAAGTGGTCCACACACAGTGAGTCTTTTCTTGTCAAAAAAGTGGAAAAATGGCAAAAGATAAGAGTCTTTTTATATTATTTGAAAACCATTAAGAAATGAAGAAAATAAGGTTGAAATTTGGAGGAAAAAAAAAAGTTTTACAGGGGTTTATTTCTTAAGAAAATATTGTAATATTAAGAAGAGAATAACATTAATTCATATGAAAGGAAACACGAAACATTATCGTAATAGAGGGAGTTATTGTTGTATCGGATATTGCAGTAGCAAGAGTTCACTGTATTTCATTTTAATTAGGGTAAACAGATTTCGTAAATTAATTACTTCCATACTGTCCATTATGAACAAATTGAGTTACTTGACAAAAATAAGGTAAGTATCAAAATAGTATCACTTTCAGTATCCTGTAACCAAAGCGTCATAATTATTTTTATTTATTTATTTTTTTTTTTGATGATACATTAATCAACCTAAAATCAAGCCTGATAGGAAAGACATTATTGATATTTTTTACCTGTGAGATGAGAACAAAAAAGTAATAATACCTTCTAGGCTTAATAAAATGAAGCTACCGCAATGTTCTTGAGAAGGCTGATTATGAGTTAAAATAAATAGTTTGGTCCTCAAAGGTCATAAAAACAAAATTAAAGTTTTTGTTGCGTTTTTCAAATCTAATGTTTTTTTTATCTTTCAAATATGATATAAAGATTGTTTTGGTTATTTGAAGTGTCATTTCATTAACAGATTCTTGTGCAAAATATTTTTTCCCCTGTTGAACAGCTGATCCAATTTTTAATTAATGACTACCAATGTTTAACTCCATTGCCTTTTAATTTTGCCCCCAATCTAGAAGACAAGGGAACTTCTGGATCAAGTATTGGGATATATTTGTCTTTGGAGAGACGTAACCCAACATGAAAAGAAACCAACAACAAAAAACTCCCACAATTACCCGGACGACAAGGGGGCTCTAACCCGCGGTTTGCCTACCACTGAGGATATTTCACTCCAGCACAGTGATCAGTTTGAGCCGGATGCGGAATTTTTATCGGCCAGCCATAGCTGGGATTTATACCCAGGTCACCTCTTCAGGAGTAAAGCGCTCCATCTCTTGAGCCACTATGTCTCTCAGTGCAATGGACTACGATAGTCTAACACATGAATTGTATTAAATTTTTATCAAAATAATTGAATAATCCAAAAATGAGGTTACTCTGGCCTTTGTGAGACGGTTAGTCTTAGGTCCTGGCTTATGATTGAAAGATTCCAATATAATATGCAAAATTTTCATTTTTAAATAGAATAAGAATAATTGTAAATACCTTTTTTTTTGCTGTAATGCCTATATTAGTAAAAACCTTAACTTATGCTGAAAGAATTTTTTAAAAAAACCTTATTTTTTACATTTTAATAAAATAAACTCATTACTTATTAGTATCTGTCAAACCTTTTTTGTGAAAAATCTTAAATTTAAACAATTTTGCAACAACAATATCAGTTGAAAATAACAAACACAGTTACATAACTAGTTTATGAATTTCATTTGTATAGTACAATAAGAAGTCACACTTTGAATACATTCAACAGTAATTTTATTACAAAAATGCTTTTAAACTAAAACTTTTTTAAATTGACCAGTTAATAAAGGCTTTGTACAATAATGGTGTGTCAATTCAAATATTATTTTCCTTATCAAAAAATATACAGTGTGTAACACACTATCTAATAAATCAATATATACACTAAAATATACAAATTATCTATAAACATTTCACAGCTTACAAGTCTCAAAATTGTAGTTTAAACCCTGCATTATATCATTGATTTTTATACAATCTATACGTATTAGAAAGAAATAGAGGAAGATTTAGTTACTATTGGTGTGCAGGATGCTGCGGTATGTAGTTTCTAAATCTTTGTTTTATTTCATCAGCTGTTTTAACTTTCCATGTCTTCCTCTTCCATCTTTTAGAAATACAACATCTGTTTGTACGTTTCATAAAACATTTTCTCTGTTGTGCCATTAGCTGGCAATTTATTCTGAAACATTTCATATTATATTCAATAACACATGGTTTCTTCGATCTTTGTGTTATACTTCACCAAGAGATTCAGAAGAATCTGAACCTTCTGATGCTGGGTAAAAAGATGAAATGCATAAAAAGAATGAACTTGAAATACAATCAACCTTCCATGAAATTTTGTCCTGCTGATCTTCTGCACTTGAAACACGATTAAAATCTGAAACACAGTATTATGATTTAGTCAAATAGAGAATATAGTAATTGAATCAAAGATAAAAACAACAAATATTTTTGTAAAAAATTCTTTCCAAGTAAATGTAGTATGCATTTTATTTTATATATTATAACCGTCGTTGAACAGCCGACCCAATGTTTTGGGGTTTACGACTACTAATGTTCAACTTCGTAGCCATGTAATTTTGAACTCAATCCAGAAGACAAGGGAACTCCTGGATCAACTAATGAGAGAAATTTGCCTTCGTATAGGACTTATGGATGGAACTAACCCGCATTTGCGTTACATGGAGAGGAAAACCACGGAAACTTCCCAGGGTTATTAATCTAACCCATGATCCATCTACCACTGAGGATATTTCACGTCAGCACTGCGGTCGGTGCAAGTCGGATGCAGAATTCGTATCGACTAGCCATGTCTGGGATTTGAACCCGGTTTACCTCATTGGAAGGCGAACGCTCTATCCCCTGAGCCATCACAGCTCGATGTAAAATGTATGAATGGCAATGTATGAAAAGATTGACCTAGAGATATAATCCATCTTAGATGAAATTTAGTCCCGCTGGTCTTCTGCACTTAAAACATATATTTTCAAATAGAATTTTCAATGAACATCTTGTATATTAAATGAAAATAACCCTCTATTGATTCAAAATTAATGATAATAAAACAAAGATTTGATTGCTCACTGCATAACAGATTAATATTGGATTACGTTGCTAAACTTTTATGCTGGATAAATTCAATATTAGATTGACATTTTATGAGGATATTATTATTTTGATGATGATCAATTGTTATACACAATTCGATTATTTAATATATTTTTAGGGACATAGCGATCTATTATAACTTCCTTTCTTCAACTTATTACTGATTTACTGTAAATATTTATATTGTTCCTTGCAATGCAATCGATAATTATCTAGGTAGCAATAGCCATTTTAAAAAGAAGGGCACTTTAAATATTTTAAACACTTTTCCGAAATAGGAAAAAAGATTGGAGTACATTTTATAAAATTCAGTAGTGAAGACTACATTTTAAAAAAGTATTATGGTTTATTTTCATTAGGTGATATATACATGTTTATATAATAACAATCAACAATCGATTCTTTAATTAACTTCTTCGATAACTTCAATTAACAATCAATATCGTAAACTGTTCCGCCAACAACAATTGCCAAATAAATTTTTTATAAACTGTGCAGAGGTTTTTCTAGAAGTGATTAAGAGTTATACCCTATGAATTGATCCTCTTCTGTCATGTTTTTATTTTTAGTCTCTATTGGATTGCCGTTCAGAAGTTGCCAAGACTTGGCTCTACCACAGTTCAAGATTTTCTCTTGAAAACACGAAATAATGAATAGGAAAGGCAAGATTTCCGTACTGGTACCTACACAAAAATAAAGGCCTACTTTTGTTGAAGCAGTGGCCCGCGAGACACTAGAAAAAAAAAAACATCCCAGAACTGACTAACTCGTAGTCTAATAATATGCATATTATTAATTTTAGCACGTTTAAAACCCCGTTGGCGCCATAGCGATTGTAGACTAGTCAGTATACGTATCAGCTAGATACATATATATCTTCCTATTGAAAATTTTTATCTCGATTCAAATTATTTGATAATAAAATTGTTTCCCAGATACTGATACTTACTGCACTGGTTTTCGTGCTTTCAGTCCTTGCTCTTTGAAAAGATAAATTTTGTAGGAATAGCTCCCTTCTTTAGTAATCTTCTCTTTGTAAAATTTTTATGCTTAAAACATTCTTCTTCAAAATGGTCAGAACACAGAACAGTATATTTGGTTGGAACGAAATTAGCACGCCTGACATTGAGTAACCACAATAGTAATTGCACTTTATTATGAACTGGAAACGCAAAAAACGATTTTTCTTTGCAGTTGGGTTTAATTTTAGCGTTATTGCATCCAAATGCAGCGCAATATGACATCATATGAAGTTAATGTTCAGTAAATAAAATAAAATTCATTGAAATGTAATCGGAGCAGGTCACATTTGTTTATTTACATTTATTTACTGAAAGTATAACGACGGTTATAAACAAGAGTACGATTCAGAAAGCAACAGTGCCAAGAATCATTAACTGAAGTGAAAATGCATAGGTGTAAGCTATAAGCATAAATTTTTATATAGTATAATGTTTTCATCAGTACTCCTAAATCAGCTTTCAAATTTTTAATGAATTGATCATTTTACTGAATTTAAATGTCTCTTAACGACAGCAGTGGTTGAATAAAATTCCGATTTATTGCTTAAATTGAAGAAATATTATTTTTAATCGTACTTAAAGTGGTTTCTGATCATGGCAGATTCTGATCGTTCGCGCAGTGTTTTAGAAGCTCAAGAAATATTTGGCCAGTTACAAGAAATGGCAAATTTAATGAATACAGGCTTAGATGCTGAGACTCTCGCTATATGTGTTAGACTATGTGAAGATGGTGCAAACCCTGAAGCACTGGCTTCAGTTATTCGAGATCTGCGGCGTGAAGCTTCATCTTTAAACAATGTAAATAAAACTAAAAACTAATGAAGTTAAAAGCATGGATCCAGTGTTAATGTGCCAGATTTATCTCGTATTTCGAATAAAGTGATGTTTTGTTAAATATGAAGTAGAGGTGTATAATTTGAAAATTTGTCTCATCACAGCATTTATGTTTAAACAATTTGTATCAGGCATAGAATGAATTAAAGGTTTAATATGCTAATAACTCTAGTTGTGCAAATTAGTTTGATATGTTTTAAATATTCTTCCCCCCTTCAAATCTAGCAGTTTAGCAATTGTCACCGGTAGTCAAAATACATTGATTTAATACTGAACGAAATTCAGTATTCACATTTTCAAATTTAGCAGTTAAAGTTTTATAAAACTTCCTAATTATGAATTTGAACAAATTATATATATATTTTTCTTGGCACTTCAGCCCAGGATCATTCCAACAAGCTTTTCTTTCCATTGCACTGAATTAAATTTATTCTAAATCAAATTGTTTCACTATTTAAGAGACAATAGTTAAATGTTTTTCAATATTTAACTTTTTAAAATATAGTAAGTTTTGTAAAAACTGTTTTTGTTTTAAAGATGTAAATTTGTAAGAGAGTTCTAATTTACCTCTCTACCTATTGTTTGTTAGCAATTATTCTTAAGATGTGTTAACCTTTTTTATAAATAGTGATTTAGCCAAAGTGGAATATTTGGCCAAAAAATCGGCTGGATACCAAAAATTCAATGGCAGAATAGCAAAATTTTTTTCAAAAAAATCATTAATAAATTTATATTTTTTGTATAAAAATAAGTTTAGTCATTCAAAAATAATCAAAACTTAGCTCTATTATTGGTATGGGGAAAAGGGAAATTATTTATAATAGAATCGTTAAAAATAATTAGACATTAAGATAATTTGAAATATTTAAGATGAAAAGAACTGACTAACAGCTATTAAAAAAAATAATAATAAACTAAAGTTTTTTAAAAAATAAAAAACAAAAATATCCTCTCACTCTTATTACAAAAAATGATATTTAATCTAGATCTAATCTAAATGATATTTAAAAATATCCATAAAACATGACAAAGAGATAATATCTGTCAGAAACACTTAAACCTGAAGTTTCTTTGACCTTTCCCTTTAAAAAGAGAGTCTGCACAACCCTCTCCCAATTTTCTGAAGGAACTAAAACCTACCCCCTCTGCCCTAAATGCCAGCTACACCGGGCTTCCGCCGATTATATCCTGAACTGTCTTGGTCTTCGTTTTCAATCAGGTCCGACGCAAGAAAAAAACACTTTTTTTTAAAATATAGCTCTATCATAAAAACGCCTATATAAAAAAAATTATGTACAAAAGTGAAACAGAAAAAAATAAAAATCTTAATTTTTAAAAGAAAATTTTAAAGCTAAATTCAGTTTCCCAATTGATGTATTTTCATGAAAAAAGTGAAGATTAAAGTCTAATAGAGAACCTCTTAATTGCTACATCAAAAACATCTATAAAAATTTTTTTGAATATGAAAAAGCTACAAGTCAGAGGAAAAAAAATATTCTTACTTTTTAAACAATAGATTTGATGTTAAAAGTTTTAACTTTTTATATTGCTATATTTTTACAAAAATCACCATAAAAGAATAATGTTCATTAGGAACGCTGTTTAAAAAATGATGATAAAAGTTTTTTTTTTTATAAAAACAGAAATTTGTTTTCTCAACTCTGAAGACTTTAAAGTTGAGAATCACACTTTTTATATGATACCAATTATCTGTTTTACCATACAAGAAAAAAATATCAATAGTGAAGTCTATTAAAAATGATTAAGTCTATTGGAAATGCTTCGCTTTAGTTAAAACAGAAAAACATAAATGAAACAAGACAAAAAAAAATTACAATTTTTAAAATATTAAGTGTTTCAAAAACGAAAATGAAATTGACTTGCCGGAATATAACTAATAAAAGAAAGAAAAAAAATCAGTATTTAAAAACTCATGGTTCAATATAAAGTAATCTCGCTTCAATTTTCTCCTTTCCATGTGTCTTTCAGAACATCAACTAAAACAAGTTTTAGAACTTAAAAAATAAGACTAAAAACTACTTCTAATAATGTTTTAAAAAATATACGACTTCAGATTCTTTATTAAATCTATCAAAATATTCTACAAAAAAAATTGCATAAAATGCTAAAAAGCTATGCCAATGGCATTTTATGTATGTAATTGACTGTTACACATATTACAAATTAATTGGATTTAGCTGCTACTATTACAGACAATACAATTAGGTAACAATTTGGAAAATTTTATTTAACACAAAAATAGACATAGGCTTATGATCTGTTTTTCGATCTTAATATGTTTCGTTCATTTATTGAGTAATGCCCAAGAGATTTATCGTTGTTGTTCATTTACGTCACACTGGAGCTGCACAATGGGCTATTGGCGACAGTCTGGGAAACATCCCCGAGGATGATCCGAAGACATCACAATTTTGATCCTCTGCAGAGGGGATGGCACCCCCGCGTTGGTTGCCCGACAACCTGCACACGAAGTCGAGCACTTTAGGGCAGAACAGTTTAACGAGGACCAATACCGCACACCCTCGGTCCCAACGCAGGCTGATCCAAGTGGTCACCCACCCGCACACTGACTGTAGCCAGTGATGCTTGACTTCGGTGATCTGCTGGGAACCGTGTCTTAACGATCAGTCCACTGCCGGACAAAGAGATTTATCGTAATGATAACGTTCATAACGTGTTTTTAAATTTTTCTCATGAGCAAACATTTCTAAAATACTCCACAAGGATATCAGTCGTCTCCGAGTTCAGGAACTTGTGCCCTGACGTAACACTCTATGTCACATTGACATCACAAGCAGAGCTGGAAATTCTCTGCAAAAAATGCTGGTGCAGAACTTTATTTTGGAAAGATATTTTTTTTATTATTAAAAAAATAACAATTATTTTTTATTCTCCTTGTTCTGAAAAAATGGTCCTTTTTTTTGGCTTATAGCATATTTTGCTAGGAAGAGCCTATTTTTTTCCCCTGAAGAGTGTCTTCAAGAGCATTTTTTTTTGTTTGAAGAATGAATGCAATAAAAAGAATAAATGCTAAGAAAACACAATTATGCACAAAATGTATATTTATAATAAGTACTTTTTTCATACATAGTTAGTGGGCACTGCATATTAATTTTAATCTGACATTTTATGTATTTCTAAAAAAAAAGAATAAAAACTTGCTGTGAGAAAAAACAGGAACATTTTCAAATGTTATTTCAGTTCCTTCGTAAAATTTGTCACAAGGTACAAAAAAACGTTTTATGCAAAAATGTAATTTCCAAGAAGGAAAACATAAACTGCGATCTATTTTAAAATAAGCATTTACTTTGCAAACAACTTGAAAGAGTTTAATGGAATACCAATTGGGAATTATCAGTAAGATGATCAGGTAAGCAAATAACAAAAAGGAAAATAATTTTTTAATTAATAAAAGTAATTAATGATGTAATTATAGATATAAAATACTCCAGTTTTATTCACTTAGGTAAAATACCAAAAATTAATTAATACAAATGTTATTAGAAAATTTAATTATGATTTTCCTTAGTTTTATAATATTTATATTTAAGACACTAGTCTTGTTTCAATGGGAAAAAAAAGTTTATATTTTATACTAAGAGAAAAAAATCCATTAAAATGAATTCATTGCATGTTATTGTTTAAAATTGTTTCTTAATTAGTTTTATTTTTTTGAGAATGGTTTAAATCTTTCATAATGTTTATAATTACAAATACATTGTCATTTTAAAATTAGTAAACTAAAAAAATATTTTATAAAATGATGCAAGGTATTAATCAGAATTTAAGAAATTCAGTTAAAAGGGTTTATTCTGCAAAACATATCTCTGTGATTTGTGTGTGTAAATAATATACAATTCTAAAACTGATCCATATTTAGCTCTGATGTCACTATGAATAAGTTTTGATGTTTGGATAAAATGTTTTTTCTTTTTTTTTGTAATTCTTCTAAGAAAATTAAAAAGAAATGAAGAGAATTTGAATGTTCATTAGCTATTTTATAACATGCTAATAATGGTACTTAAATTCAATTCACATAATAAATAAATGAAAATTTTAGTAAAAATATGAGACAAAATATAATATAATTTTATTTACAATTTTTCTGATCAATACAAAAAAATAACTGATTGAAAACTGGAAATGCACATGAAACACATTCACTTGTCATACATGCTTTATTTTATAGTGTGCACTGGTACAAAAATGTTCTCAAAACAATATAAATAGCACATATTATAATGTCTTTGGTCAGAAATAAAAGTGTTTTTTTTTCACTGGCACTGCAAGAAAATCTCACTTTTCACATTTGTATTTTATCTTTAAATCAAAGGCACCCGTTCCAGCTTTGAAGAGTTGTCCTAAAGAAATGGTAGCTGATGGTGATTGAAGCCTGTCTTGCACCCCTTAAAAAATAAAATAAGAAACAAGTTTGTTAAGCAAAATAATAAAAACCATTGCTGATAGCAAACTGAATAGATGAATAAAATTTAGAGGCAATAAAAATGACCTTTACTGATATATTATGTTCAAAAACAAATTTACCAATTATGAATGAAAGAACTATTATAAATAAACAATTGTGTTTTCCATTAAGTTTGCATTCAGTTTTATGTTCAAAAAATTTGTTAGCTTTAAAAAATGAGAAGAGGGTTCTCTGTTTCAGATGCTTAGTTTTTCTAAATAAATATATATTTAAAATTTAATTTCAACTCTAAAAATAAATCGTCGATAGCATCGTCTTTAGTGCACTCTTGACTGCAACATGAGGTTGCTGATTTCTTTTAGAGATCGTCAAAAAGTACTCTCTAAATAAGAGCCTTCACAAACATTTTGAATCTACTTGCCCCGCAGTGGACTGATCTTTAAGACATGGTTCCCAGCAGATCACCGTAGTCAAGCATCACTGGCTGTGGTCAATGTGCGGGTGGGTGACCACTTGGATTAGTCTACATAGGGACCGAAGGTGTGCAGTATCGGTTCTCGTTATACTGTTCTATCGTAAAGCGCTCGACTTCGAGTGCCGGTCGTTGAGCTACCGAAGCAGGGGTGCCATCCCCTCTGCAAAGGATCAAAATTGTGATGGCATGTTTTCGGATCATCCTTAGGGATGTTTCCCAGACTCTTGCCAATAGTCCAGTGTGCAGCTCTAGTGTGACGTAAATGAACTAGAACTTAATTGTTTTGTTAATATTTTTTTGTGTTTCCTTATTTGACCTTTCTCACAGAAGCTTGCACAGTTGCTGGGAAGGTTTTGATGGTCTCTTCTAAAGGTTTTTTGTAACACACAGTCTACGAAAAAAATTCTGGGCCTCCCAAAATTGGTTACAAATAGAGGTTTCAATGCACAAGAGAAAAGTCACATAAATACCAACACATTTAACTATGTAATAAATTGAATAAAAATATTAAAATTATACTAAAGTTATCTTAAAAGAACCTAAAATACGGTTAAAAAAAATTTCAAAGCATATAAAAGTTTATAGAATATTTATTATATTCTTACACTTATCACAACACTATCAATTCAACATTTTTGTAAGATATTATTTTAGAAATTACTGAATTTCAACTTTATAGATAAGACATAAATTTGAATATAACTTACCATTCAGCATGGCGTCAACCATGAAATTGGTTGTAGTTTCAAAACTCATTTGTAGGAGTGGAGAGGCATTACCCTCCATGCCAACTCGATTACAGGGGCGATATTTACCACTACTAGTCATATAGTCTGCAACTAGAGATAGATGTCTTGGATCTACCGTAATTCCATATGTAGCAAACACATTGACAATTTCCTTTAAATAAATAAGATTTAAATAATCATACAAAACCAAAAAATAATGTTTTAACTTAATTGCTGCTTATTGAACATAAATGTCTCACAAATATTTCTTGCAATCCAAAAGAAAGAAATTATACCAATAAACTCAGGCATGTAAATGAATTTGAACAAAAAATATTGAAATAGCACAATGATGCAAATTTGACGGCATCATTTCTAAAGAAAGGGGAAGAACACTACTTTTAGGCAAACAATATGCTTTTCACATAAAACGTAAGAAAAAGAAAAATAATATCTTTAAAGCCAAACAATTTTTTTATTACTTTAAATCTCCAACAATTACCATTGAAAAAAAAAAAAAGAAAAACAAATTTTGTCTGATTTTTATCAATATTATTTTTAATGCATTTTAAAATTAACTTTGCTTTATAAAATGACTAAGCTGAGCAAGCAAAACATAGCTTGTTCTTAATATAAATATGATTTTTCTAACTAAATTTATTTATATAATATTTTAAAAAAAAATTCTTTTAAAAATTTATGTTGAAAATCACAACAATTGTCTTTTAGTCTTTTAATAAACATAAATTTCCTTTACAAAGAAAGATATCGGAGGCATTAGATAAGCAAGATAATAAAATGCATAATAAACTAGTTGTTGTAAATATGAATTATAACCAATTGTAATAATAAAATAAAAATGTTTATATAAGATCCTTTATTTATATTAAAAATAGCTTTTACTTTTTGCAACATCAAAATAATATGTATTTTATATAGATTACCTTATGTATCACTTTAGATGCAGCTTCAATGCCATAAATATCAGCAATAGCGTGGATATTATTGCTATAAATTTTATTAATATCCAAAACATCAACATGCTTAAAAATTTCCTAGAAGAAAAAAAAATATATTCATAAAATTTTTTAAAAACAAATATTTAAATTTGATAAATTTAGGTTATTTTAAAAACAAAATGCATTAAAAACTGAATTATAATGAAGCTAATCTTGTTAAAATACATAAACAGGAGTCATCAGCAAGAAAACCGAGATCATTTTAGGCAAGAGGAATCTTTCCAAAAAACTAAAGAAACCTACAACTGCAGTAATAACAATACCTCTCCTTCTCCTCGAGGACAGAAATAGACTACCTAAGCTACAAGGAGGTGCTAGAGATAACTAAATACAGTCAATAAATGAAATAAAAACTGTTCTTTTTAAATGAAATGATCAAAAATCATTTACTTGTGTATTAAAAAAAAAGCTATTTAATTTTTGACAACTTATTGAATAACTTATTAAACCGAGATACTAACTACAAATTAAAAAAAATTAGTTCCCATAGGTTGGAAGTAATCTTTCGTGATTAAACTGCAAAAAAAAAAAAAAAATTCAAGGCCTTTGTTTCTTGAATTTCTGGATCACAAAGATCACAAATCAAATAAAAAGCATTGTTTTAATCAATCAGTAGACAATAACTGCTTACAGTTTTGACACAGGGTATAAAGAATGCTTTTTGTAACAAATAATAAATAAAAAAATATATAAATAAGTAAAATGTCCAGTGTGTTGAAATTTGATTCGTGCCACAGCTATATTTTGCATACAAATCTAAGATGCTTTGACATCATTGTTTGCTCATATAATTGATTTTCAAAGTCAAGTTTTCTGTGTGCTTACTTGTTTATTTCTATCATAATATATATAGCAATCCTTAATAAATAGTAATTCAGTTAAAATAAAATGTGTTCTTCTTGTTTTTCCTTGCAACATTGTGCCTTTAAGACTTTACATATTGGTAAACAAATATTAGGGAATGTAATTTTTTAACTAAAGCTTTAAAATTTCTTTAGACTAAGCAACATACAATTTCTTCCTATTTTTATGTTACTTCCTAAAATCAATTACTAATTGTATATTCTTAGTATAAATACAAGGGTGATTGTGAGTTCAACTCAAAAATCCCGAAAATTTCTTCAGTAAAATCATAAATGACGCATTTCAGAGAATTAATGTCTTTATAAATTTAAATCATTGACATTTTCAAAACATTAAATTCTAAATAAATTATATACAGCATAATTTAAATGAATAATTATGCGTAAGTTTACTTTAATCACATTTATTATTCTACCTGAAAAAATATTTACAAATGAAAGATGCCAAGTATAAATTCTAGTTCTAATATTTTTAAATAAAATATACAAGAATTTTTATACATAAATGTGATCGAAGATTTCTTGAAACTTCTGGACCCAGGATTTCCGGAAACTTCTAGGGCGATTAGGAAAAAATCCGGATATCCGGATTTTTTATGGAGCACAATCACCTCTGTAAATAGTTTTTTTTTTGCAACAAGTGTAGACACACTTATAAAAAGGATAAGACTTACCAAAAAGTTTACACCACTAGTTTTAAGCATTAGTTTAGGGCCACCATCTTTAGCATCAGGATTTTTAACTAAGATGGCTTCTTTGATGTTTGGAATTGCATAAACGTACGCTTTGCTCACTTCTTCTTCAAAAACAGATTTCATATCAATTTTACTGCCTTCTAATTGAAGCTAGAAAAAATATTTCAAGTAATTAAAATCAGACAACAGAACAATAGTTTTATTTGTCTTTTAATTAATAGAAGCATTAATCTAAGTTCAAAAGGCTTGTTACTCAATAGTTACTATGTTAAATTACAAGATGCACTTTGAACAAGCATGTTCTATGTTTGAATTTCTTAAAAACTCAGTAAGGTTCCTAAGTTAGTGAATAGTATCACAAATTATACATTTTATAATATATCTTTACAAGGTATGAAATAAAATCAAACTAAAGTGCAATGGCTTTACTTTAAAAAAAAATGAAGGTACTTATACATGTGGAAAACACATTTGAGTACTTCAAAGTTACTCCATTAAACTTGAAGTTTTTTTTTGTGTATTTTTTAAAGTTTCTTTCATATCTGGTTAGTTGTTTGTAACAGTATCACAATTAATGCAAAAATATACAAGCTAATTTTTTTTATAAATCAGTCAGAAAATAAATGTTTCTTTTATTATTATTATTTCCGATTAATTCCGCGTTATATACTATTTTATGTATGACTATGTTATAGCTACCATATTTAATTTAAAGAATTACTTTCTACATATTTGCTTTGTATGTTCTCTATGATTTTTGATATCTGGAAACGTATATGTGCACCTAAATAGTAAGTATCTCAAATAGCAGACAGAATATAGTTGGCTTTAAAAGGTATAAAAGTCAAACTATTTTTCGTACTTTTTAGCCTACAAATTTTTTTTAAAAATAAGCATTATATAAAGCATTCAATGTGAAATTTCTCCAATAACTCAATAGATAGCACAGATATAAAGGAGTCTTAAAACAAAAAGATCTGGTACTTATGATTATACAGACAGAAAAAAATTCGATAATTTCTCTCATAATTTACAATTTTAAATAAAATAGTTTTCAATAATATTTAATACAACATTTAATTAAATATTTTGACTACTTACTTGGAGTGTGATTTTACACCATCTCTCAAATTCAGTATCAAACTCATAGTCAAAAACATAGCTATGGAGACATTTAACAAACTGAAATAAATAAATAAACATAAATTAAATAAATAAAAACAACCTATCCTCATAAAACTTATGATTTATTTAAATTATGCTCTTTGAAAACTGAATATTTAAACTAGAGAAATAAATCTTACAAATTAAGTTTCAAAAGTTGTTCACTCAATTATGAAGTTGTTCTGCTTTAAATTTTTGGGATTAATATTTGTTAATATTAATAATAAATTGATGTATGCAACAAAAAGCAACCATTGTGAACAAGCAAAAAATATGACAGTAATCAAAATAATAAGGATTTTTTACACATTTAAGTTTACAAATAGAGATATGGAACCAGTGTAGTAACTTCAAGCTTCCAAATTGAACTAATTTTTATGATAGATTTTTTTAAATAAGAAATTATTTCTCTGAACTTTATTGTAATAAAATAAAGGAGGCAGATTCATTGTAATTGGAACAAAACAAATATCCCTATAATTTTTTTAAAACATTTCAATACATTATGGAAACAGAATTACACTAATTTACCATAAAGGAATGTTAAACTAAACACATATTATTAAAAAAAAATTTAAACTTAAATATTGGAGGTCTACCTGGACTTTTTAATTACAGCAATGAGAGTTAACAAATTAAATCCATGCAAAGAAAGCCATGTTTATTCAGTTAAAGTATGTTTTTGTGCTTGATTTCTTCCACTGAAATTTTAAAAATATTTCTAAATTTTATTTAGACTGAAACTTAAAAAATATAACTGATACATGTGTAGATCATATGTACACAAAGTTTTATTACAACTGGGGGGAAAAGGAAAGTTCTTAAAATTGGCTAAGCTGATTAAATATTGTGACTACATAGCATTTTATTTCTTTTAACACAGAATGCCCTTAATAACATTGCATACTCACATTTATGCGTTGAGCATGATCTTCATTAAAAGTTGAAGTATTCAGATTTTCAGATCTACCCGGAACACTTTCTTCTTCAAGTTTTTCTCCTTCTTCTTCTTCGTCTGACAGTATTTCTTGTTTAATTTTAACTGCTCCAGTTTCATTCTCCTCTTCATCTGAAAGAAAAACAAAAATAATTTAACATATTTTATTACTGGAAGCATTTGAACCCTTTTTATAAACAAATAAAAATCCAAGTATTTCATTAAAATTGCAGCTAAAAATTGAAAAAAAAAAAATTCTATATAGTTGAATCAGTAGGGATTAGTAGAGCCCTAGATGATCTAGTTTAGTAGCATCCCTCTTTTCCTTGCGACCTTTGTGTCGATTTCAATTTTGGCTATCGCGAAACACGGGGCAAATGGTGGCCATTTTGATTATTAGTTTTAACAATGAAGTATCATTGCACTCGATTTCTAATTTATATTTTTGCTTTTCTTCTTACTTTATTTGTATCATAATTTTTAATCAATGATGACAGCAGGTTGTTGCACATTCAGGTGTTTTAATAAGTCAAAATTTTGGCTTTAAATTATATTGCTTATTTGTCGGAGATCACAATAAAGAACGAAGGAAAGTATGGCTGCATAGAATTACCATTGCTTATTGGACTCCAAATGATACTAAGTATGATAAAATTTTAAATTAAGGAAATGCTAAAAAGATAATTGTTCTGTGATATTTTTTGTTTGCTTATGTAGAATTTTGCTTTTTCAATTTTAAAGAAATGTCTCTAGGAATGTTTATATGGGAAATTTGAATTATTTTTGTTTTGTAAAAGAATTATGCGTGTATTTCAATAAAGTAACAATTATTGGAAGTATTTTCCTCTTTAAAGATTAACACAATTACTTATTAATAAAATATAAAACTAATAAAGAATCAAATTTATATAAAGTACGAAAAATGAATGAATAATGCAAACTGTAATGTAACTTTTCAAAATGTTAAAATTTTTTATCGAAAATGCTTTTAATTTTTGCAAAATTCAGATTTTGACATTTCCACCATTTTTATAATTATAATAACAAACTGCCTAAAGAGTCACAAACAGTTATAAAAACAGACAACAGTTATAAAAATAGCACAATAATGTGGCAACAAAAAATAGCCTTAATGAGGTAGGTGAAGAAACAATTACTACAGTCCTTTTCCATACTATTTTGGAAGAAGATCAAGTATTGAAAATTTATTTCAAAACCATAAGAAGTAGCATTAATTAATTTATTAATTTTTTTTAATACATTGAAATTAAGTAAAATTTGTCACTGGTAATTAAAATATATTACCTGCCAATACACATTTTCACCAATCCATATGCATGTTCATTATTTTAAAAAAGTTAATTAGGTGAATTTACAATTTAAATAAAAAAATTACATTGTCGAAAATTTTTACTGTAATATGCTGTTAATGAATATGAATGATAATGTTGTAATGAAATAATGCTTAACATTGTAATGATTTTGGTATGTTTCGAAAGGCAAAACTATGGATTAAATAATTCTATAAACAAATTTATGTACAGTTCTATTCTTGAGTTCATAGAAAAAAATTCGCCGAAACACAGCAAAAATAGTCACCAGTAAAATATTTTCTGAATCAAGAAGGTACAAGGTCCGCTCATTCCCACAACCTCTTCTCTGCCAAAAACACAACAATAAATTTAAAAAAGCATTATAATAACATTAATCGCAATGATAGGTTTAACTTAAACTGTTATATTCAGTATCTTCACATTTATAGATTTTAAATTTAAAAATCAGAGTAAAGAAAGAGAATATTTTTCTGTAGAACTATATCCTAAAGATACTTTTCTTGTTCAATGGAAAGGAAAGATACTCCTGATTTTTCGATTCTCATTTCAGAATTAAAAAAATTCGCCAATGACTAACTTGCTTCAGCTAGAATTTTATATTTATAAAATAAAATAAATACTAAAAATTCTGTAATCACAGAAGTTTAAAAGATAATCCGCTTCAGAAATGATGTTTTTTCTTTCCTTTATTTAAAGTACACCAAAATTTTTAAAGAACATGATAAAAATATTTTATATTTTAATAAAATATGACTGTCAGTGGAGATTTTATTAGAAATTCAGATATTTTGATCACCATGAAATTGGGGGAGGGGGTTTCCATTTAAAAAATTAGATTTTTCGACGACCTAAATCCATGACTTTGCAGGTGTGCGGATACCCTGCATGTATGTTTAAATGAATAGGATGAAATATGGTATTTCACAATAAGACAAGAGTAACAGCATACTATCTCTTACATTGTCTGCTAGTCTATTGANTTGCAGGTGTGCGCATGGGTGCAAGTTGGAAAAAAGGCCAAGACTGAAAATTTTTGGACTGAAATACCTAACATACACAATACCCCCTTGACATATGCAAACTATCTAAGAAAGCTTTACCATAATACATCAAGTTTAAGTACTGTACAAAAAATAATTATTCATCTGTGTTTTGATAAAATAACAACAGGACATAAGAAAGTAGACCAATAACGTAGACCTAAAAAATAATTTTAAGGACAGAAGAAAAAAAAATTCCGATTTCCGTCTTCGAGTCAGTCTTGTTTCCATCTTACTTCCGTCCGCGAACATTGTCGAAAGACGGAAATCCGTCCTGGGGACGGAAGACTTGCACCCATGGGTGTGCGGATACCCTGCATGTATGTTTAAATGAATAGGATGAAATATGGTATTTCACAATAAGACACAGAGTAACAGCATACTATCTCTTACATTGTCTGCTAGTCTATTGAACCAATGATAATTATTTTAAAGTGGTCTTAGTGTAATTTTAGTAGTCCCAGACCAACTGACCACTGTTATTTAACAGATTATTTTAACAAAATATAAATTCTCGTATACTCTTTATAACAATACAAATATGCATGACTTTAAACCATACCAGATTCAGGGAGCATTTCTTCATCTTCAGGATCTTCATACTCTTGTTCCTGATTGTGTCTCATTTTTGTTTTGGATGAGGTTGTATCTCCTTCATCTTCACTTTCTGCTGAACTTTCTCCTTCATCAGGAGCGGAAGATTCCATTTGAGATGGGGGAGGATTGTCATCATCACCTTCACCCTGAGGTTCAGATTTAATAAAACTTCGACCTTCTTTCATAGCATCTACAACTCTGGAATTTTAAGAAATTTTTTAAAAATCGAATTCAGGGTTCATACAGAGATCAGAAGAAGAAATCCAAGGAGTATCCAAGGAGTTCAAAATTTTAAGGACTTATCAAAAATTCTAAAACTTTGTGTAAAAGATAGTTTTTTTTTAAATTAAAAAGCAGTTATTATAAGGAACTTGCAAAAATGTATATTTTGAATTTTTTTTCTATCCCTTTTGAAATAAATTTTGACTTTGTCAAACTTCGTGGAGAAAACTAAATTATCACCTTTACACATAAATATATTTTCCATATTCAAATATTTTAAAAAATCTTGTTAAAGTACAGATGTTAAGGATTGATAGAAAAACCTACCAATCATATATTTTTAAATTAGAATACATAAGAAAATTTAAGGCATTTTATATGCAAAAAAAAAAAAAAAAAAAAAAAAAAAANAAAAAAAAAAAAAAAAAACACAGCAAATTATTAATTATGTTTGCTTATAACATGTAAAATTATTTGCTGTTATTTTTCTTCTTCTAAATCTTGCAATTCAATTTTTATTCTTTTTAAAGTTTTTCTTAAACTACTAGATTTTGACAGCTAAGTCATATCCAGTGGTCTAAGTGGCTAAACATGGCTTTGGAGCAACGAAAAAGCAATTTTGGAGCATATTTAATAAAAAGAATTAAAACAAGAATTTTTAATTTTGTTCATGTCTTATTTTTTTCATTTTTATGAAGGTCCCTGCATTAACAATTTAAGCTTCTATTTGGTATCTTCCAATGCTGTTAAATATTCTGCTATCCTCAGATAAGAGGATCTGTCCGCTTTCTATAATCAACATGTCTTTATTGTTCAACCCATCTTTAATATTTCTTTCAGCTGTGGCTATGAGATCCTGAGAAGCCTTCAATTTTTTTTGCAAATCAATTTCAGCAGCTTTCAATCTGCTTTCCTCAGTTTCAGTGTTTTCAAATTTTTTTTTCTCAACCTCTAACCGAGCAGAATAATTTTTAAATGCTGTATGAGCCACTTTAATCACATCTTTGTCAATTTTAAAGTTATTTAAACCCCCGATTTTGTTGATATAAGGCACAACTTGTCCCAAACCATTAATACTATGCAAATTTAAAGTTGCCCTAATGTCAAGCAGCTTTTTGTTCACACTAAACTTCTTTCAACGTCGACATTCCCATGTGGTATGCACAAAAGAGATTTAAAAAGCTTTGTTAAAAGAGGATATTTGATATTTCCCAATCTATATTATCTTTCTTCACAAAATAGTTTTTCCAAAACACATNGTCAATTTTAAAGTTATTTAAACCCCCGATTTTGTTGATATAAGGCACAACTTGTCTCAAACCATTAATACTATGCAAATTTAAAGTTGCCCTATTGTCAAGCAGCTTTTTGTTCACACTAAACTTCTTTCAACGTCGGCATTCCCATGTGGTATGCACAAGAGATTTAAAAAGCTTTGTTAAAAGAGGATATTTGATATTTCTCAAATTATCTTTCTTCACAAAATAGTTTTTCCAAAACACATCAATTGGTGCATATTCATTTGAGTCAGAAGAATAACCTTCTGGTTTTCTACGTAACCTCGTCCATTTATCTAGTAACAAAGATGCCTTAATATAAGTGCCTTCCATTCTCATTACAGGATGCAACATTTCAAGATGGTACAGTAACCTATTTTGAAGAGGCAATGCTTTCAATAATTTTTTTGTGCATGCCAAGTAAAAAGATCTGGCACCTAAATACATAGATTTTTTTTCTGAAGAAGATAAAGATGTCATCGCCTTTGTGGTATCTAGTCCAACATCTATTAAATTTGATTTTTGCCAACTTTCTGAGCTCTCTACATCCAATGATTTTAAGTCCTTTCTGGACAAACTAAGAAAAGCAGAAATCTTTAAAAAATGCCCTAACAATGCTTTACCTAGAGACACCATTTCATCATATAGCAAGTGAATCAATGGTGTCTCAGTTTTGAAAAGACCCAAAAATTTTTTTAATATAGCCAAAATATTTCTTAAAAAAAAAGAGCTTTTGTCAAAAGCTATTTAAATAAATTCAAGATTGAGTGGCTCATACTATTTTCGAAATTAATAATTACTTTATTTAATTCTGTAAAAGGCAATTCAAAACTGTAATTAATTTAACTATTATTTTAGATTATCGAGTGTATTTTTCTTAAAAATTTAATAAATGTTATTTGTAATAGCATATTCAACAAAACATTAACAAAATTAATATTGATCATACTGAATTCATAAAAATATGTAAAGAATTAAGCAAAGTTTTATTACAAATGTAAATTAGTGAATGGCCCCTAATAGATTTTTATTACAAATGTAAATTAGTGAATGGCCCCTAATAGATTTTTATTACNTCTTAAATATTTAATAAATGTTATTTGTAATAGCATATTCAACAAAACATTAACAAGATTAATATTGATCATACTAAATTCATAAAAATATGTAAAGAATTAAGCAAAGTTTTATTACAAATGTAAATTAGTGAATGGCCCCTAATAGATTTTTATTACAAATGTAAATTAGTGAATGGCCCCTAATAGATTTTTATTAAAATTGGTTACCTAGTACAGAATTTCATTAATAAAATAATTAAAAAAAATTAAATAATTTTTAAATGCAAATACAATGAGTAATGTAGCTAAAAAAAATTCTTAGAAGTAAATTATTATATTGTCCCTACAATCATAATATTTCACAAATCTGTGATAATTAAAATTTTTTATATTGATTGTTTTAAATCAAAGATCATATTTTAAAAGAGATGAATTAAAGTATTTTTGAATGACAAATCTGAAAAACATAAGATTTTTTGATGCATTTAAAATATTGAAAGCCCCTCTCTTCATGCTTGCCTCTAAATATTAAGTTTTTTCCAAAAACAAATTAAGAGCACCGAAAATTTTGAAAGTAATAATACAATAATAAAATGCAATAAGTAAAAAAAAAATATTTTAAAAAAAATCAATAAAGTAAAATCAATGTTTAAAAACAATGTGCAATTAGTGGATGGTCCCTCAGATAAAAAAAATTAAGTTTAAGAAACTCAATTTTTATCCTTATTGAATTAAATGAATAAAGAGGAGATGGAAATTTTGAGGTTATGAAGCTTTGTGATTCTTGACTGCTCTGAGGATCAACATGAAAATATGTGTTTAGTGAATGGTCCTCAAGTTAATTCAAAGATCATGGTACTAATTTATAAATAGAATAGTGCAAGAAGGCCATTAGCTTGCTATCGACGAAGTCGATAGCACTTCAATAACTTTGAAATTAACAAGAGAAATAAAATTTTCTTTTGCTATTAAAATTTGGCAATGTTTAGTTGGTCCCCGAAAATTCGAGAGAAGTTTTGGTTCTATTTCAGAAAGTGGAAAATGAAGCCTGAAATTGAGAATATCTTGAAAAACAAATCAGAGTTGCACATGAGAGTGCAAGAATCCTTCCCATTGAATCCAGAGCAACCCACATGGCACTACCTAGGTTGCCGCAAAATTGTGACTTTGCGATACTCAGGAGAAAATATCCTTTTTGGCGCAATTTAAGCCAACTACTTCAATTTGGAGCTTGTAGGAGCAGGTTTCCACAATTGGTGTGGATCGGCGCAGCACTTGCACCACTGCATATCATTTAGTTTCCCAGCTTGGACAGCAAATTCATCAGCGGANAGGGCGGCAAACTGGAGATCGCCCCGGGCGGCAAAAGTTCTAGGTACGCCACTGAGTAGTTCCAAGTACTCCTTGGAGACTTTTTTATTTCCAAGGAGTATAAGGACCCTGTCATGATAAAATAACTAGTTTCTGACAAAGAAATTTTTTCTAGATTATCTTAGACATTACAAAAAGATCAAGAGATTTTTCGATTCGATATCAGATCAAATGAAGCCTGAAATTGAGAATATCTTGCAAAATGCAACAGATTTGCACACGAGAGAGTAATAATCTTACCAAATCCAGCACAATAGATACAAATGCGGATTTGCAAGTATTTTATCAAACATGTAAAATGATTGGCGCTTTCATAAGCTATGGACATGGTAAGAAAAAAAAAATCTCACTTTCGAAAAGGGAAAATTAAGCACTTTTCAAAAACACCCAATGAAAAAAAGCACCTTTAAGGATTTTTAAAAATCCAAAATAAGCACCTTTAAGCACTTTAAATAATGCCATGCACCATGCTAGTGTGTATAGATACCTTTTTTGTTGAAGAATTGAATGTTATCACCTAATATCAACAAATAAAACATTTCATTTTTTTAAAGTGAAAATTAAATTCGCAACAACTCTAGCTGCCCCTTGACATGTGTGACTTAACTGTTAGTACATAGTTTGTTTCATAATTTTACTAGATACATTTTTAACACGCGTAAGAATTAAATTATAAAATAGGAAACACTTACTTAGATGTCGCTGACTGCTTCATTTTCTTTTTTATAGCTTCCAACAATTTTTTGATGAAGGTCTTCTCAATGTACTTCAAATTTTTATTTGGATTCGTGTTAATTAGTCCTTTATAGTCAGAATACTTCAAAAATTTTATTTTAATATAATAGTTTCTGAAACTCATCCTGCAAGAAAAATGAAGATAAATATAGTTAATAAGTAAATACAAGATTTCACCCAAACATTTAGCACTTATTATTTTTAAAATATAAATAAATAAAATGAAAAGAAACCAGGGCTCGAAAGAACTCAGAAATTTTACCCGTCCCCGAGGACGGCTTGTCTAACAATGTACCCGTCCTCCTTTGAAACTAACCCGTAGCTTTTTAAATAAATAAAAATTTTATTTTCTCTTATTTATCACAAACATTTATATAAATTGCACAATGAATAAGTAGTTACTAGGATTACATTATACAGTAATAAAAGAAATACTAGGCTACTAATAATAACCTAGTATTTCTTTTATGAAATAATTTATTTCTTTTATGAAATAATTTAAATGAATCAAATATGACGTTTGCCAGTTCCACAATCAAGCCAATAATTTACAGAGGTTTCAGCACGGAAATCTGAAAGGGATTTTCCATTTAGGTAGATGTTCATAATTGTGTGTAACGTTTCTTGTTCAAGACCAGTACATAATGTTTTTTTTTTTTTTTTGCAAGTTCATTGCTGAAAAGCCCCTTTCAACCGCTGCAGTACTCCCAGACCGAGAAAACATAAATTCCACCATGCGCAGTATGTTGCTGTAGTGTGTATGAGGCACTAGACTCTTGAAAGATAGCAAAAATTGAAAACGTATCACGAACATTAAAGGGAAAAAGGCTGTCCGTGCGGACGTCAGATTCGAGAAATTCGTTGTCCACGGAGAATTTGTGACCACCGAGGACGGGCGGTTTTTCGAGCCCTGAGAGAAACAAAAATTAAATAGAATTTAAGAGTATTATTCAAGATCCACCAACTAAAAAAAGTAAATAAACTAAAAAAAATAATAATAAATTTTATGGTTTTAAGGATGTTTTAACATACAGTTAAAAATGGATAAAGAATTGTATTAAAAAATGTAATAATTAAATTTTTAAACAATGATAATTACCACATATTCCGTAGTAAAACTACTATTTTTGATTGCAAAATTCACCTTTAGATTGCAAAATTCTGGTAAATTGGAGGTATAAGTCGAACACTGATATAAACCAAATATGAGTTTTATTAATAAATCTTCTACAAATGTGGAATTTCAACACAAAGAAAATTTTTTATGGGACTCAGCAGATAAAAATGAAGCTGAGTAGGATCTCTAACAGAGCAAGAGCTATTCAATCCTACACAGATGATGTTCTGAAAATTTTACATTTGTAACTTTATGGTATGTTTTCAAAGTTTTCACTGTGTTTTATTTTTTAAAATACTCTAGAATAAAATAGCTTAGCTTTTCTTACTCTTCATATTTTTTTTTCCAAATGTACTTTAAAGTATTGTTTCTAAAAAAATCTTTATAGGTAATAAAACATGCTAGAAAATTTAAAATTAATTGTATATAACATATTAAATATAATTTTTGTTTTTCACAAATTTATTGCTCACTTTCTTTGAGAATGTCCCCAAATATCAATAACTTGATTACTTTTTAATAAAAAATAAATAAATAAAAAAAATTTCATTTATTGTTTTAGATTTATAAATTTAATTTTTTTAAAAAAAGTAATCGTAATTTAACTTGACCAGCACTTCAAAACGTTGGGGCTTTCTAATGCACCTTTAGATTCAACAACACAAATTTAATTTATAGAAGCAGATGTCGAAATTCAACCACCCCCATTTTTTTCATTGTAGAGTGACAACATTATTTAATCATTTTGCTGATTATAAAAAACGACAATTTCATAAAAAGGATTTATTTCTTTATTAACGAAAAATATTTAAAAAAAAATTTTTAAGGCAAAAAAAGAAGAAAAAAAGCTTTATTTTTTTTCCATTTTTTGAAAACTTAATAAGCAAACTGAAAAATCAATATTAACTGGAAAATAGAATTCTGTCCATTGACACTAAACAGTCAAACTGTACACTAAAAAGTAAATTTTACTAAGATATTTTGCTATAACACTTACATGGTTTTTGATATAGATATCTGTTCTTTTATTTTCACAGACTCTAGAACCTGTAATAAAAAGACAATTTGTTGAATACTAATATCATATAAATAGAAGAAAAAATTAAAACAATGGAGTAAATTATTATTATTTTGTTTAGGCTATAAACTACAAAATTGGATTATGCACTAATATTTTTTAAACAGGAAAGATGAGATCCCAAAAAGTTGATATCCAATTTCAAAACTATAGCACAATCCAAAATAAAATTACAGCCCTATTTAGATAGTACTCTAATTTCTTAAATTAAAAATAGTTTGCATCAACAAAGAGAGATTAGATATCCTTACAAACAAACTTTATTTCTCATTACACTTTAGCTTACCTATTGTCAAAAATATATTTCCAAACTCATTTAATTTTGGGAAATCCTTTTAAAAGCTTTACCTTTTTAAAAGTGTTTAGAAATTGTTTTTTGTCAACCTGTTTTAAAGATTGTTTCAAAGGCCAGGAAAGAAAAGTTATAGTAAAATAATTATTTTCATACAAATGTCAGTTAAAAAAACAACAGCTTTTTATATGTGGTTAAATTTCTTTTTTCTCAACACCTGCATTAAAGATTTTTTCCAAAGCAGGGAAGTTTTTTGTTGTTGTTGTTGTTGCTTTTTCGCAGTTAACAGAAAATATTTAATAAAATAAAACTTATTCAATAAAATAAAACATATTTAATAAAATAAAACATATTAAAACTCAAGGCTAAATTAATTTAATTTGGGCGGCATAAACATATGTTGTTGTCAATATGATAAATAGTAAAATAATTATTTTCACATAAAATATCAGTCTTTATTTTTAAGTTTTCAAATTGATTTCAAGATTTTTTTCCATCATCAATCCCAAGATTGAATCCTTTGCACAAGTTTTAAACTAAATAGCTTATAACTTGTAGTATTATCTTAATATTTTTAAAAACTGACTACCTACAGTAATTTAAATTTTTTTTTTCCTTCTTGTTAAGGTGAGAGAACTTACATCTTTCAGTGGTACAGGAGATAATTTGACTTTGAGTTTCTCTGCAGCCTTTTCAATTCCTGGTTTATCCAGTAGAGGTAAATCCATAGTTGGTGTGGCAATATTGGGACTTGCAGTCATGAGGATTTCTCGCATCCTTGGAATACCCAGAGTCACATTCATTTCACCTTTTCCAGCAAAGTGAAAAGTATTGAGGGTCATTTGAGTAGAGGGTTCTCCAATAGACTGTAAAAAAGTAATAACCTTTAAACACTATTTATTAATTCTTTTGCCATCATATCTACCATGATTAGTGTTCACACCTGCAGTGGAAATTTAGCGATCCAATACGACCACCTGGGTATTCATTTCGATTTAAAGCTCAAAACAATTAATATGGTAGACTAACTTGAGAAAAAAATATTGAACTTGCATTATTCATGTTATGGTATACATCAGTGTTTCCCAAAGAGTGGCATGCGTACCCCATGGGTGCAAGTTGGAAAAAAGGCCAAGACTGAAATTTTTTTGACTGAAATACCTAACATACACAATACTCCCTCGACATATGCAAACTATCTAAGAAATCCTTACCATAATACATCAAGTTTAAATACAGTGCCCGCCGTTTATTAAAATCACTTTCGTTTTATGCTCTTTTGATTTTATTAAGCGGCTGATTTTATTAAGAGGCGATTAAACATTTGAAAAAAAAAATTTTTTTACGATACATTCTAAATGCACACACTTTAAAAGCTGAAATAATGACCACATTAATGCTTTATTTTAACTAATTTAATTATTTTAATAGAGTAAAACCCTATATAAGATTAAATTTACAAAAGCTTTGCAAAAAACCGATCAATGGTTGCTTGAGTTGCAGTATTTAAAATTAACTTTTCAACATCATTTGAGAGTTTATAGAAGTTTTTATAGTTTTCGATATTCTTCCTCTTTGTTCTAAAGCTTTCCGCAATACATTAAGTGCTTTTCTGACTTCCATTGAAGATGACACTGATGAGTTTATTTCATCTTCTGAATCTTATTCCTCCATTTCTTGATGGGAAATAAGATGTCTGTAACAATTTCAGAATCAGATTTTCCTCCTGATGTTTGCAGGTTATCGTCAATAGCTACGTAACATGAAAAATTCTCGTCTATTTCATTTTCTTCGTTGCTGATCATTTCTTCGAAACAGTTATGAGTCCCATCTCCATCTCCATTGAAGCTTCACGTTGACTACATTTAGGAAACTTATCATAGTTTTGCAACACTTCGAATTTATCTTTAAGACTCAAATCCATCCTTTTCGGCATGCTGATAAAATTTAACACCAAACGAACTTAAAAATGATATGTGCTCTAACTATAATTTACTCAAACGGCTTAAATAATATGGAACATGCGCACAGACAGTTTTTGGAAATCTATTCATGTTCTCTGTTAAGATAGATAACAAAAGAAACTTCTCTCCCTTCTATGGTTCATTCAATAAAAAGTAAGATAAGAATTCGACCCCCTGTTGAGTGAGATAGGTTTCTCCAAACTTCATTCAAGTCAAGGAATTAACATTGATAAATTGATTTCTATGAACTCGCCGCTTACCACCCACATTTTTCCTTAACTCTTACACTATGTATATCGCAGGAAAGTGCTAACCACACCTGTTTCACAGGTTTGTGAGTAACTGTTGCTTCTTCTAAAAAAATCTTTAAACTTCGAAAAAATAAAATTTTATAAATAAGAACAAAAAAAGCTGAAATATTGCACTTTTGATTTTTTTATCGCACCTATGTAGTCAAAATTTTGATTTTAAAAAGCGGCGGCATTGATTTTATTAAAGGATGTTTTTAACATGTATTAATATTGTAACGATTTGGTTCTTGCCGATTTGATTTTATAAAGCGGCTGATTTAATTATCTGGTGATTTTATTAGCGGCGGGCACTGTACTGAAAAAAAATATTTATTCATCTGTCTTTTGATAAAATAACAACAGGACATAAGAAAGTAGACCAATAACGTAGACCTAAAAAATATTTTTAAGGACAGAAAAAAAAATTCTGATTTCCGTCTTCGAGTCAGTCTTGTTTCCGTCTTACTTCCGCCTGCGGACATTTTTGAAAGACGGAAATCCGTCCTTGGGACGGAAGACTTTCACCCATGGCGTACGGGAACAGTTTAGCAGAGGTACGCATTCTTATGCGAAATATCTTTCAACAAACGAAAATTTCAAATATTTTTATTTAAAAACAAAGCTAGCCATAAAAATTTATGATTACATATTTTTATATTTGCTATTTTTTGAAGAGTTAACAGTTAATAATTAGTGGTGTTAACAGTGGTGTTTAGCTTTTGTGATTTTTTAATAGTAAAAAATACATTCATTTTTCATTAGTGGTACACAGTGTTACAAAAAATTTAGAAAGGGTACAGAAAAGTCAAAAGTTTGGGAAACACTGGTATACATCAAAAGTTATTAATTGCCATCTATTACACCCTTTAAACTAATTAGGCATAACCCCAAAATGATTGAAGATAATATTTATTAAAATTAGGTGAAAAAAAAAGATAAAATAAATAATATTAGTAAATAGATTCAACATACAGATTAAAATGCTGAGACTAAATAAATAAGTAAGGAAAACAGAGAAGCTAACAAAACATATTTTATTCAGTATTTCTTTTCTGCCAATATATGAAAAATACCAGAGTTCATGGTGCCACAGAAGAGAAATATGTATACATATTGTAATTGTTATCTTAACATATATCAATAAGCAAAATAATAAAAGTTTAGAACTAACAGTTATTCCATTTGAAAAAAACTAACCCGTAGATTAAAATTAGCACAAATTTTCTTTTTAAATTAATGGATTTCCGGAAGAAAAAAAACTACTTTTTATTACTATTTTGTAATTTCCAAACATATTTAAAGGCGACAATATTGTCAGCGATGCACAGGACAACAATATTGTCACTCAGAGACATTCATAGAACATTTGGCAACAATTGTCGCAATGACACCATACTGGCGTGAACCCTAACTATGATACACTAGCATACATTTTTGATTAAAAAAAAAAGGAGAAATTATAGTTTGTTTAAGATAAGAACTCCTCCCGCCACAAAGTCAGAGGCAGCCAGGTGCTACGGAAACAAGAAAGGCGCATTTTAGGGAAGGTAACTTTAGTCTAGGACAATACAATAGACCCAGATTTCCTTTCTCTCGCTAACTCGAACTGAAAACCACTCCAAAACAAAAAAACATCAACCCCTACTTGAAATAGTCATACCTCATTACCATAGTCACTGCCAAAGGTCCAGACGAATGAAAATGGGAGATTTTTATTTTAGACAAATTATACATTAGTGTGTTTCATTTACACTTTTACCAAAATAAAAAAGTAAAACAAAACAAGGTTTAAAGTAAACTTTTAAAGTGAAAATAAACAGCAAACACCAAGACTTGATAAGGCCAATAAAATGTAATAAAAGCCAATTTAAGACCCAACTTCAAGTCAAATAAGATGTTTAATGAGTTAAGCTAATAAAAACAAAACTATGTAAAAATTTCAACATCGTCTATTTTTTAATTCAGCAAAAATTAGAATCTATTCTTTAAGTTCTTTATAATACATATCAAAAGCAACATTGACAGTAAACTTATTCTCAGTTTAAATGTTACTCATACATAGAATTAATTGCAGATCTGGCACTATAAGGAAATCAAACAATCTGAAAAAAAAATTTCCATTAAAAGAAAAAAGGCATTTTATAAGAACTACTGATGAAAAATAAGTACAGTATACTCTCGATATCTCGACAACCTCGTTATATCAGAAAAAAATATTCCCCCCTTTGGCATTAAGTATGTTAATTTGAATTCCCATGCCAAAGAGTGTCTTCTCAAAACCTTGTTATGTCAAATATTTTACGAAATAGAAATTATCATTACTGTATTTATAGTCAACTATCATTCCATACATATTTATTAGTAGTTATTTTTATGTTTTACGACTCTACTTTTTAGAGTTAAATCTGAAAAGTAGAATCTTAGAATATAGTTTTCTACTTTTTAGAACATATTTAGTTCTGAACTTGTTATCTCGAAAACTCACAATCTCAATATTTTTTAAGCGTCCCATTAATTTTGAGAGCATACTGTATTTTTAATAGCTTATAGAAATAGGTTAAAAAAAGCAATTTCAAAGAAAATTTTCTGCAACAAATTACAAGGAAAAGAATATTTTTAGACAAGTGGAAACTCAAGAGAAAAATTTTTTCTGTTCAAAATTGGTTGCAAAATTACTAGCTTTATAACTCTTTCTGTCGAAAATCAGCGTGATGAGTGAGAAAAGTAATCAAGGATCATCCCAACAGTAAACTAATAAGCTAATTAAACTAATAATTATGCTAATTAAATTAATAAGTTAATTATAGATAAACTAGTTAGTTAATTATATTTTGATTTTGTATTTTTATTTTGAAATTAGAAAAGCAATCAAGGATCATCCCAACAGTAAACTAATAAGCTAATTATAAGTAAACTAGTTAGTTAATTATATTTTGATTTTGTATTTTTATTTTGAAATTCTTACCTGAGCAGCCAAAAGACCAACTGCTTCCCCAGGATCTGCAAGTGCTCTTAAAGAACGGTAATAACACAGATCTTTAAATTTTTCTTTTGTCGTTCCTCTGCCATCATTTCTCAATAATCCATGAGAATTCTTTTTTATATATTCATCTATTAATGAGTCCATTCTTTCAGTAACAGAACCAATGGTCACATCTGGTCTATATCTGTCATTTATAGGATCTGGACATTTCTTCCTTCTTCTTTCATATCTAAAAAAAATATCAGAAAACTGAGTAAGATATGCTTTAAGAAGTTGATTTAAATCCTGTCCTCAGTAAAAAAAGCTTTTGGCATTTCTTAAAAAAAATATATATATATAAATATAAATAAATAAAAAAAAACATAATTCATTATTAAAAGTAACAAAACAGAAAGAAAAACTATACTAGTGGTGTAAAACCTTTTTTGGAAGAATGCTGAAAGGATCCCCCCCCCCCCTAGANCCCCCCCCCCATAGATTTCAAGGTCTATTTTATGGACAATAATTTTAATTATTCTTTAAACAATTATACAGAAAATTATGTATCAAGTTTAAAAGACTAAATATACAATATTTTGAAGATAAAAATCATTTTAAATTTAATATACTTTGCCTCCTTTAAAAAAATCGAATCCACACAGGGCATCCAAATTTTTTTCCTTGTAAATCTAAATTACTTCAATAAAATAATTTCATAAATCTTTGAATGGCATTTGTTTCATATGTGATTCAGCAATAGAATTAAATCTCTTTGCGCCTTCATTTTGGAAATTTAATGTTACATAATTTCAGTATTTATCTCCAGTATTGTCTTCTTAAAATTAGTTTTAAAAACTTATAAAATTTCTGACATGTGAATCTTTCAATTACTTTTCAGCAGCAAGATGGAGTACCATATCGTTTCTATTCGAGGGTTGCAAAATGTACATCCCTAACTATATATATATTTTGTAAAATGAGTAAGTCATTTTGTTTTCATGTAATTTATCAATTAAAGTCCTAAAACTAAAAGAAAAGCAATAATTTTTTTCTTAAAAAAAATAAATAAATAAATTTAAAAATAAAGCTTGAAAAATAGTCTTTTCATTTTTGAATAATAAATAAACAAAATAATGAAAGTAACAAATTTCAATGGTAGAAAGCTGAGAGGAAAAAAAAGTGGCACTGTGCTGATTTTAACACTTCATAATCGCTTGGTAACTAAACATAAACCTTCTTTAGCTTTTAAATGTCCATGGAAAGATATTTCCCCATCTATGATTTGTGCTGCCATCTACTGATAACTTCAGAAAATACAAAAAAAAATGTAAAAATTCTAATGGAGGGTTTTACTTACATAAAGGTGGATAACAGTAAAGTGTGGTATTGCTTTTATGATGTTTTGTTACTTTTATCTTTGCTGCACTGCTCTGCACTGCTATAATTACTTTNTTACGATCTTTCATAATCATAACTATATATATATATATATATATATATAAATCACACTTTTTTTGTCAAATTTTTGTTTAAACTTGTAATCCACGTGATTATAATCCATGTGAGGCTTTTAAATCACGTGAATATGAAACTCTACATCGAATTTAAAAAATGCGAAAATACAAATCATGATGCGTAATTTTTAGATCAAGATGCATAATTTTAAAATCGCGCGATATTACAACCGCAAAAACGAATCACGACATTGGATTTTAAGCTGGCGTAGCTACATAGGGTTTTAAAAGCTCGTAAATACAAATCGCGATATTGGTTTTTTAAATCTCGTAAATAAGAATTGCAATGAACGATATTGAAATCGCGTGAATAAGAATCGCAACTTTTAAATCAGGTAAATACGAAAATCGATGTTTGATATTAAAATTCAGAGACGTCTGGATTACGAAAATACGAGCTATCTAGCGGACGGGTAAAAATGAGGAAAATCTTATTTTCTGCTCGTAAAAGCTAATAGCTATAATAAGTAGATATGTGGAAGGGTTGGCAGCTACGTAGTTTGAATTTTCTATATATCTTTCGATATATTATGTCTATATATCAAATCGGAAATAAATATAATTATTTTATTTCAACGACTGAATTTTCAGAAAAGGCGAAATATTTATGTAAGAAANATCCCAAGGAAATGATTTTTAGAGAAACTTCAGAGGGAGGAATGAGGACTTCAATAATTTCGCTCAGCGGAAAATTAAATTCCTCATAAAATATTTTAACTTGTGCAAAAAAAAATTTCAGCTGAAATTAGCGGAAAAAATGGAAAAATCTGAGAAAAAGCGGAAATCCGCGGAAGAATCTCATCCCTGTTACATAAAGGTGGATAACAGTAAAGAATGACGCTAGTAGAAGAAAAGAAGCCAAGATGGGAAGCTATCTTCTCTTGTGCGTTATGTAATTGTTTGTTAGAGAATTTCTCATCCAGTTTATTTGTAATTATAAACACAGCATTTATAAATTCCTCTATTTATAAGCACAGAGTCAGTAGGTAAAGATTTGAAAATTGTTTCCATCTTCCCACAGAAAAGGTCTCATAAATTAATTTTAGGTAATAAACTAAATTATTTTGGTTTTATAAATAATTCTCAATTCTAAAACTATTTTAACATTACTAGAAAAAATGACTCTATAAAAGGTTAAGGAGAAAAATTAAAAAATATTGTAATAATTACTTATTTTTTACGCCTTCTTCTATATTTTCAATACTGCTTATAATGTCTCGAATCCTATCTTTTGGAGCTTTAAAATCATTACTTATATTGTGTAGTATAGATAAACGGGAATTAGTAGTTCCAGGGTGCTTCTTCTTCCATTTGGTAATCTTGAAGAGGGAAAATAAACATTACAGTATGAACATTATTTTTAACTTAATAGAGATTCACAAGGAATTCTGAACACTGTTATAAAAACTTTTCTACCGTAAAATTTTTTTAATTGAAATGTACCTTTTTCTTTTCTTTCTCGAGATCAACTTTCACAAGATTTTTCAAGGCCTGTACTTCCCTTTCATTCATAGCAGTATCATAATTTTTCAAAAGCAAATTAAAACTTTTTTCTTTCAGAAGTTGCATCTTTAAAGGATCCAATCCATCTTCTCCATACAGAAACTAGCAATATATCATTTGTTTATTATTATTCAGATATAAATGAAACAAAAAGGTTAAAAAAAACAGATTTACTAAACTAGGAGTATTACTAACATGAACTACTTGTTATTTTCAAAACTAAATTTTATCTTTTCATAATTTTTCCATAAACATAGAAACTGTCAATCAAATAAACTTTTTCACAAACAATTATTTTGTATCAGTGTAAATAAAGCGTTAATCCCATAGCAATCGTGAGTTACACGAGGCATTCCATAGCTGAGTCTCAACATATTCATATCTTTCACAATAGAAATACAAGCTTCAGTTATTTTTTGAGGAATCTAACCTCTAAATTTTCTATTTTTTTTAAAACTAATAAAGCATAAATTTTATTTCAGCAGTTCTTCTAAATATTTTGATTCAATAAATTTTAACACAGTTCCACAAATAAATTTAATAGTAATAATCATTTAATAAAATTATTTGTAAGCTTTAAAACAATTTTTTTTTTTTTAAATGAATGCTTTTCTTACTCATTTAGCTACATTATTTCAAAAATATTTGATAATTCCATAGTTTTTTTTACACAAAACTGCAGTTTTCATTGAGCATAATAAATAAAATAGCACAGAATAACTCAAAACATAAATTATTAAAAAAATCTATAAAAATGGAGGTAAGGTTTGCTACTGATATCCACTCACCTGAACTACTGTACCATCACTGTCTCTCACAGTTAAGTCATAATTAACTGTAATACCTTCTAAATGCTTTATAAGGCAACGCTGAAGATAACCGCTTCTACTTGTTTTGACAGCCGTATCAATTAGACCCTTAAAAAAAGAAAACGGAAATATAATATTAATTCTGTTTTAAATATAATATTAATGTGTATCACCATAATATTTTGATTTAAAGTTGTACTAAAATTTAAACTAAAAAATTAACCCTAAAAATTTCAACTAAATTAAAATTTAACAAAGGCTAGAAGTTTATTAAAAATCAACAGTTTTAGGAAAGATAATTATACATTTATTACTTCTAAAACTCAAGTCGAGTAATTACTAAGCTTGAGAAGAAGCAAATAGTCTTTGGTGGTTTGTTTAAAAATTAAAAAAACTAACATCTTTCAATATAAGCAAAAAATTTTTTAAATAAAATTTAAAAATAAGATGATTAAACTGAAAATCAACTACATAGAATTTTAAATAATTTCTTATATTAGATTAAAGAATAAAATATAGTTTGTATGGATAAAACTTCACACCAGCTGCGTTTAGAAGGCAAACCTTCTTACTTAAAACCGATTTTAATCACTCATAAGAAACTGCACAGCAAAGCAGAAAATCAAATAAATAAAGAGCATTAAAGGTATTTTTGTCAGTTAATATGTTTCAACAGATGGCAGAAAGAAAGCTAAGAATTAGTTTGTGCCATATTTTATTTGATGAGTAAATATTTTAAAATTATAGTCAGCTGAGATAAGTGCAAGATAAAGATTATATTACTATTTTAAATATATATTGTTTTCATTCAATTTTACAAATTATTATCAATAAGAATAAGCAATGATCATTTAATATATAGTAACTGAATGAGAAGAAATTTTTTTATATTTTTTTTTAAAGTAAGATTTGAATTTTCCAAATGATGTTCAAAGCATCAGAGTTTAAGACCTTATATAGAATTATAATACAAATTTTAATTTCAATAAAGCAGTAAAATATTTTTAATATAAATTAAAAGTATTGCTGCAGAAATATTAGTTCTGCCCCCCCCCCCAAAAAAAAATTAAACCTCTAGGGTCATTAGATGAAATTAAATACAGTACAGAACTTGCAATATGGTAGAGTAAAATATAAATTTTTTTTTTTTACAATTTTCTTTTATCTATGCTTTTTTTCTTTTCAAAAACGAAATCAGATGAAATGATTAATTTCGCAATTTGCTCTGATTTACAAAAGGGAATTAACAGCAAACAAAAGGTGTTAGAAAATTTCGCCTTATGCTTTATTATATAAATATAATAAAGAAAAATAGTGAAGTGAAAATACAAATTTTAACAGGGTGCGTAGCCAAAACTTTGATTAAAAAATAAGCACTTTTTAAAAAAATTTCAAGCACTCAAAAAATTCATATTCAATCAATGATATTATTGAAAAACAAAAACTTTTTATATACAGTTTTAGCGTTTAAAAAAAACCCAGAAAGAAACGGGCGTAAATTGAAACAATCAGTACTTTCCCACATCACCGAGTTAATTCAACTTGACCCTGAACTCAGAACAAAAGTATCCTTACCCCCTACGTCAAAAAAAGTGTTAGAAGTAAAATTAAATAAACAAGAATAAAATTAAAATAAATTAAAACGAAAAACATTTAATAAGGATCTGATATTCTCTATCCGAAATGGAGCACTTGGGTTTTGGTTTTAAGTGTGCGCGCATGTGCAAGTCATAACGTGGGTACGACATGAAGTCTGCGTGAATGATTACGTAGCAAACTCCCCATTTTTCGTGAAATTCATGGGATCCACCAGATATCACTAAAGGGGGGAAAAAATTATTCGGGAAAAAAGCACTTTTTAAAAACGCCAGCTGAAAGAAGAACCTTTAAAAGCTTTTAAAAACGAAATACCCAAAAAAGCACCTTTAAGTACTTTTTACAAATGCTACGCACCCTGTTTAAATTAGAAAATTAAAACAACTAAAATACAGCAATTATTTAAAATTCAATATTAAAGTAGGAATATAGTTAAGGATATATTGAATCATTTTATAGCGATCCTGAAAACCGGGAAATTCAGACATCCGGTTACTAGCATTTCGAATAACAGCTGTTCACTGCTGCAGTTCAATTAGCATAAATTTTCATTTTTTACAGAAAAAAAATAATTCTGTTGAGTTATAAGTAGAAAATAAGTGTTTGTTTATAATAAGGTGGTTTGAAAAAAAACAAAAAAAAAACACAGACACACCACTGGCCATAATCAGAAATCTAAGGTACATCTACAAAATGATATTATATTAATAAAATTGAATTTACCTCTCTTCCAGCCATGCAATGGAAAAAATATTCCTGTATATTGATTCCAGTCAAGAAACGGCCAGCAACAAATCCACCTGCACTGGGAGATGTACTGTAAGGTAAGAATGAAGGCAAAGTACTGCCATTCAACATAAGTGGCATTCGCCTTCCTTCTAACTCAATTTGACCCAGTAGACATGATATCTGCATGGCATTTACCTAAAACATCAATCAGCTGATGTAAAATAAAATGGCTAATTGAAGTGAAAATACCTAACTACTTAAAGATAACATTGAATAACATAATTAACTTTGGTGCACTTTTAATTTACCCATGGGTTAAAAATGATGTCATGAAATATGTATTGGTATGGAGAGTATATTAATTTAGTATTATTAACTTTTTAAAAACATATAATTTATAAATAAGTTAATATTTATATAAAGATATTTCATAAACTTGGAAACTTTTACACTTTCAGCTGTAGTTCAATTTGCTTTTATTTTGAGACTATTCATGTCGAATCCTTGTTCAGAAGCAAACGAAGAAACAGTAAGGAAGTATACCAAGCGGCGCATGAAGATATTCCTGGGCATGTGCCCTAACTCCCTTAGAAATTTAAACCAATATTTATGAGACCCGCTGTTATAGATAACAATTTTAAGCATAAGTTTTGACAAAAATAAGACAAAAAATGTCATTTAAAAAATAACTGCAGCTTGGAGGGAGAAACAGCAATACGAAGGTATCTAAGATTTGCTAAAAAAATATTTCACGTAACAGAAAACAATAGATATATATGTATATAAGTTATAATAAAAGAAAACTTATTAGTTTTCTTCGTTCGCTGTATCCTTTTTATCTTTATTGCGCCCCACCCACACACAGACAGATACATATGCAATAAGCAAGACAACAGCCTCTATGTTAGTACGCCAGATGTCGCTCGTCTGTACGAAATGCATAGAACTTTCTCAATGTAAATGAGGAGTCAGTTGGAATTGTCTGTCGGAGTAGTTTCTAAGTGAAACGGGTAACCTTAGTGGTTAAGAGTCTCTATGACTATGTTATTAGTTATTTGAAGTTTGTTTCTGTGTGACTCATGTTATTATTAAAGAATAAGCATAATCATTAAATGTCTTGATTGACTTTATTAATGGTAACCAAGGCATTTATAAATATATATATGTGTGTGTGTAATACAAAAATTATAAATACTTTAGTATTAATAACAACATTAAAACTCTTTCGTTTTCATAAAATATCTTTGGTAAAGAATAAGTATAGGTGTAGAAATTCTATTTTGGGACTTCAAGGCTGAAAACATACCATTGAATTATAATTAGATTTATATTTCAAAGGAGGATATGTTAGTATATAATGCGGGAGCAATTGTTTTCGCATGTCTTTTGCCGTATGATGTAACTAACTAATCTTCGTCAGATTTGTCTGTATTTCTGTCCTCCCCCCTCCATCTGGGAGAATGGGTGTGACTTCTGATTCCACCATTGAAAAATTCAATAAAAGTTATGGCCTTCTGAATTCTCCTAATTTGAATAATAACAATACAAAAATAACGTGGTGGTAACCCTGTTATTGTATATATATGAGAGTCACGATTCCTCAGAATTTAAGGCATAAAACTATCATTGTGAAGAAATAGAGTTCGATCCCAATTAACAGATTGAAGCCCAACCAGCTTCAGATCAATGGGTTCCAGCTTGTCTGGGAAGTAAAAGCGACCTGTGAGTAGTGCTGAAAACAATGCCACAATCAGTGCCGTTGGTCTTAAACTTGTAGAGCCATAACCTCTATGTTCCCACTGGCTCACAGTGGGCTGTTGCTTATAAATCAGGGGTCTGTCTAGGTTTTTCTTAAAAGTATCTATTTTGTGAAAATTTTGACATAATTTGTGAAAAATTAAAAATTATATTAAAAAGTCAACACTAAAACATGGTAAAAATATAGATTTATCGTTTCTTAAGGGAGACAAAAATAAAATTTTAAGAAAAAGTATTTTGTGAAAATACCGTTTTACCTAAAGTTGAATTTGTGAAACTACCGTTTTACCTAAAATTGAATTTGTGAAGGTACCGCTAAACGGTAGTAAATTCGGCCTGGACAGACCCCTGTAAATATATATATATTTCTTTGTTCCACAGAGTAATTTATTGTGTAACTTTACATAAGCATCATTAGCTGACACTGTATAACTAATTTCTCACTAGTTAACTAATATTGATAAAAAAAATAATAATTTTACCGATGATCCTTTTGCACCAGACTCAATCATCAACTGCAAATTATTTTCTGGAAATTTTTTCTTTAAACCACTGGGTAGGCATACTCTAAAATCAAAAGAAAAAAATTAACAAAAGTTGGTGGAAAATGCAAGGAAAAATTTAGAAAGAGTACACAAAAGTCATAAGTTTGGTTTGGGAAACATTGAGTTACATCATCACAAAAAACAGATGCATAGTTTAAATCGATTATGATGTTTTGTTTTAAGAACACTCCAAATTGAAAATTTAGTTAAAAAAAATAAGTTGATGAAAAAGGCAATGATATCTTAATTGTTTTATGCATAACGATGGGGATAGTGCTTACTAGTCTAAATGTTTAGACTAGTAAGCACTATCTAACTAGTCTAACGAGCAGTTTCGACGATCTACTGCTATTATACGTTCTTTGAAATGTGATTTTAATTCCAAATTCAAAGATAAGTTCTTCTGTGGTAGTATTGGAAGTCCAAAATGTAAAAATTAAGGACAAAATTGCAGCTAAAATTAAGAACAATTTAAGGATGCTGCTTCTCTAATAGGAGCTATTTTGTAATGCCAACATGAATTCACAGATATACAATTGGTAATAGTTTCAGTAGTTCCTGCACTTAAGTGAGAGAAAAAAAAAGAGAGCCCAAATATGGAAAATTGTTAAGTAGTAGCAAAATACAAACATTCTCTCATGAAAAACAGTAGAGTATGATATAGTGCTGAGAAGGGAGATAAGAGCTTTTTATATATTTCTTCGACATCAAATGCTTTTATGCCATCAAATCAAAGGTAACTGTCTCTAATTCTAGAAGTATATTAATATCATATTTGATGAGCTATGAATACTTTGTCATTCATTTCAGGTTTTTTTAAATATTATTTCATGGCATAGAACATAATTTTTGAAATTGAAATTTCTTGAATTTCTTTTTAGATAAATAATATTTTTTCTTTCTGTTAATTTCAACAAAGGTTTTAAAAAATCACAAAAATTTCAGGACATTTAGTGAAATGTTTAATAATTAAAGGCATTTTATTTTTAAAAAAAATGAAATTAAGGTCAATTTTGAGCCCTGTAAGAGTGTTATTTTGGTTTTCAATAAATGGATTTATTGTCCACAAAATCTCTGCATGGAGATCCTTCTCTGTGAGGATAATATTGATATATTGTGATTAATATACATGAAATTGAAAAACTGTAAATCTATAGAGCTGATAAATGAACTGGCAATTTTATCAATGATTCTAATTGTACCATTTGTTTTGTTTAATCTTTAAGCTAAATGTTGTATTTTTAGCTGTAATATTAAACACAGTTGATGTAAATATTTTAATTGAGGGAAGAAAAAAAAACTCTGCATTCCCTTCAAGGAAGGGCAGTGAATAAAATCTTGCAACTGATTTATTCTGACACTTTCTTAATTTCATGTAACTTTTTCAAAATACATCAAAACTGCGTAATCTACAGGGAAATACAGTAGTTCATTGGAAAAATTAACAGATATGCACTCTGGGTTACCACTCAAATCTGGAGAGAAAAAAAATTCCTTGTGTTTTCCCTATACATATTATACATAATATATTAAAAGAAAAAACACAATCACTTTGCTCTTGTATGAGCTGTATTGGGATAACTATACTAGTTATAATTGCTGTGAAAAACAGGAACAGCTGGACATACTTAAAACAAATAATACTATAGTCAATAATATAAATTCTCTGTATTTTCCAGGTTTTCCCTGAAGTGGCAACCCTGTCACTTATCTACAGAAAAACCCTTTCAAAACAAAGAGGACTGAAAGGGGAACATAATTAAAAATCTTACTCATTTATCTGATTGTTTAGATCATGAGTCACTTTCTTCATTTCCATGTCTAGCATTTTAAGACCAAAATCATCCCTACTGAAATGAGTCTCTTTGAATTTACGAAGAAGTTCATTATCGTCAATGTTTTCCTTGTCTTCCAAGTCTAAGGCTTGAGCACAAGCAATTCTCCCGTTGGCATTAGCTTTACGAAAAATTCTCCTCCTTTTCTTATTTGCCTGTAAATAAAGTTTATTTATTTAAAATGATTTAAAAAAAACACTAACAAAATATAATTTATTGACTCTACAGTAGAACACTATTATCCAACGCAAAATCTTAAATTATCTGTGTTGGAAATGCAATCTAGTTTAATTATTTTCGGACAGATTTCAGGCTGTAAGGAAAGCCTTATAGACTTAACCCCATTTTTCCACATGATATATAAAAAAATGAACAACAAAAGTGAATTTCTAGAAATGAGATTTGTCATTTTAGACAGAGAAGCTATCAAGGAAAAACAAAAACTTTACACGCAAAAAGAAACAACTGAAATACTATTTCAGCACAAATTAAGATCACCCTTAACCTTTTCGGTGCGGTGGAGCTAGATGTGCTTCGATATTCGTGGTATGAGAATTTGTTTAGAAGAGTGGTTGTACTTGTATGGTAAAGCAGGCCTTGAAAACATGTTTTGCAACATTCATAGAAATAACGAGAGTAAGTTACACTAAAATTTCATATGGACCAAAAGTGATTAACCTAGAATTTAACACGATAAAAAACATTTCTAAAAAAGTTTATACTGCTGTGTCATAACCAGGACTGAAAGCTTATATTTAATAAGGTGAAAGAGAGAAAGAAAAAAAAAATCATTGCATTATAGTTTGTTTGTGGAAAAAGTAAACTATCAATGACAAACAAGATTTTTCAATAGTTAATACATATAGTACTGTTTTTAATCCGAAAAAAAAATAAATAGATTAACAGGTAGTGATTAACAACAGTTTAGCATAGTTTACATCTCTGAAAACTTGCTGCAAATCCCCGTGGCAGAATCGCAGAGTAAAAAAAAAAAATTCTTTTAAAAAGTTAAAAAATTTTGCTTTTCTTTTCTTCAAAAAATTTTTAACGATTTTTCTTTTCTGCAGAATTATCAAAAGATAAAAGATCATAAATAAAAATTTGATAATGACTTGCTTCAGCAAGATTTTAAATGGATAATATATATCAGGGGTCTGACTAGATTTTTCTGAGAGGTACATACATATTTTGGGAAAATTTAGATATTATATGTGAAAATTAAATATTATATTAAAAATCAACACAAAAATTGGGTAAAAATATGGATTTATCATGTCTTAGGGGATACAAAATTTTAAGAAAAAGTATTTTGTGAAACAGTTTTTCTTGAAGTTGAATTTGTGAAGCTACCGCTAAACGGTAGTAAATTTGGCCTGGACAGGCCTCTTTATATATATAAAACAATATAAATATATATATAAAACATATATTTCAAAACCACGAAAGTTTAAAAGATAGTTCATTTTAGAAATCCTTTTTTTTCAACAATTATTGCAACAAATTTTAATTTTATTTTGTTTTTAAATGCTGATATTATTACGGCATGTAAGGTTCGTATTGCGGATTAAAAAAATCACTCTTTAAAACGCCCGGTTAACACAAATATCATCCTTGATCCCTAAGATGTTTCAATTGCTCCTACGACAGTTACTGACATGGATTTCCTTTTTTTTAAAAAAACAATTTTGTCACACGCGAAGCTCATATCCATAATATGATAATTTACTTTCTTAGTTCGACTATTATCATTTCTACTTGTAAAATTTTGATGGTTATTGAGATTGATTTTCCCACCAACACATGTGTCATTGTTATTACAGCTGATAATACTGAATTAATGATGTTTTTTTTCCTGACATGCAAAATTTTGTGAAAAAGTGGTAATTATAAAAATAATACTTTAAAAAAAAAAAAAAAAAAAAAACAGTTTATGAAATAAAAGAACATACAAACCTTATCTTCTACAACTATGTCTTCAATCCCAAGAGAAAATCCATTAAAATATTGCAGATAGTGTGTGAAAAGGCGGGCTAAGGCAGTAAGAAGAACACTAGATGTTTCTCCACCATAAAGCTATACAAAAAAGAAACATAACTTCAATTTTAATGCAGACAAATTATATAGCCTGAATATTTATAACTAAAAGCTTTAACAACTTGAGTCATTTTGATATGGATACTAAAAACCCTTTAACACCAAATATTTACTTCAGATTCATTTAGTTGAATTCAAAAGAAAAGGAAAAAGCGTGAGATAATTTAAGAAAACATTTACACATTCTAAAATTTTAGTTAATCAGGTTCAAGGTCATTTCAAAAGATTTAAATTCTAGGTTACCAAATTTTTACTGTTACTAGTGATTTTACTTGTTTTTAATGTTAATGAAGTGTACATTACTTTCAATAATTTGAACATAGCATTTCTTTTAATAAAATATGTACATATTAGCTACTAACATTTTGCAGTTTTTCTTTTTTAAACGATCTTTATAGTTAGAACCTTTTCATAACTTGATTTATTTTAGTCCCTAATATCTCTTTAAATAATAAAAGTTTCCAATTTTAAGTATGCAATATAAAAAATTCCGTTGATAATTTTTTTCTCCGAGAACAGGAAACGAAATAAAATTATTTCTAATAAAAATTCTACATATCTAATTTGTTTTGATTAAATACTTTCTTACAAAAATCATGTAACTTAAATGAATGAAATTAAAAAAAATTTTTTTTTTAATACAATTTAAATTATGACAACTAAGTAGATGATGAAAAATGAAAAATACAACTTCTCCTTTAAGTTAATATCATAACACAAATACATACTATCGATCATTCATTTGATTTTCACCATTTAATAAGTAATAAACATACAGATACCCCACGCATTATATGAAAAGCTTTCAAGTAATCAACTAAAGGAAAATGGAAAATCCCATATCAAATTGGGATGCAGAGATGAGGAGTGCTGGCTTAATAGCCATCTTCTAGCTATCACTCCTGACAGCTAATCAACTGGTCTATTTTACTGGCCAATAAAACAGAAGTTTACCTATCTATGTACTGGCTGGTTTATCAGTCCATATCAAATAAGAATTGGTCAATCTTCAGTTCTTTTACATATTTTAAATATTTAATATTGAGTGTCAAACAGTATTATAAATTGACTATTCAACTAAAACCAGAAGGAAAATCCGAAAAAAAGTAAAAAGAGAATATATAACTAGGATGTCTTGGCGTTATGGGATTAGTGGAAGAATGAAAAATACTACAGCCTCCAAGACCGAAATAGAAAATTTTCTAACAAGTATTTCAACTCACCTCGTAACATATGTGTATTAAACTGTATGGAGTTGGTCCAACTTGTGCCTTATCAATGACGCCACACAATAACTCCCCCTTACGAATAATGACTTCAGATTCAGACATTGCATCACCCGTTAAAGGTGTCCCACCAGCAAGCCACTCACGAGAAGCAGTAGTTTTCCAATTCTAAACAAACACGTTTTATTTTTAAGCAATATATTCAGAAACTGATCATATATATTAATAATGATATTTCAAAAATAGAAGAAAAACAAGAGGTAAAGCATGAAAAATAATGATAAATTTGATTTAAAAATAAACTAAGACTATTTTGCATTAACTTACAAAACTTTTATTTAAGTGATGTGAGGTCGTTATATCGTAAGTGTCCAAAAATAACGCAAATATTAAATCACAGCTAAAAATACATGTGGCCAATTTTAAAGCAATTCAGTAATAGCTCAACAGAAAAATTAGTAAAAACAAAAATCTATTTTTTTTCTCTTATGTAAAATTATCCTTCAAAATACTATTTCACTGACCACCTAGAGATTTAGGATAAGAATTCAGGATGTGATGTCACCCTTCTTCTGATAAAAGAGGATTCAATGTGTTCAACATTTATCATGGATTAACATGAAATCAAATGACCATATTTCATTTGCTATACTGAAATGAATGGTTCAGTGAGGGCATTTTAATGGACATAAAAATAACATAGCCGCTATGAAATAGCAAAAGTAACATTACGCATCAGTAATTATAATGGTGAGAGGGTAGAATTAAACAACATAGACAAAATTCACAGCAAGTTATTTAAGTTTTTAGCAAAAGTATTAATAAATCAGTAGTAAATAAAGTAGTCAGAAAATATACCACTTCAGAAATGTTCTAGAAAAACGGACTGCTAGCCATAAGATTTTAATTGGAAAAAGAATAAATTACTGCACACAAATCAGAACATTAATAAAAATTGAAATATTTAGGTAGAAAAACTGACTATAGAAATAACATTGAATAAGAAAATTTAATTAGTAAACAAACTTAATAAGCTAACTGAAAAGTCTATACAGCCAACATCTGACTCGATCGGTTTTAAAGTTTTATTTTATAAGTTTTTATATACATTTTCGGTAGTGTACTTTTGGTTGAATAATGAATAGAACAATGCGAAAAGCACGCTTTTGCATAATACATGGCGAAAATTGACATGGTAAAGAAGAGAAATATCATTTTTGAAAAGGAAAAATTAAGCAGTTTTTACACACACACTCAATGAAAAGAGCAGTTTTAAGGGCTTTTAAAATACGAAAATCAAAAATAAAGCACCTTTAAAAAACGCTATGCACCATGTATAACAATAATTATCGGAAGGAACAAGGGTTTGGTTGGTATCAATAAACACTTTTTTCAATCTCATTTAAACAATGTTTTCTAAATCAAAGAATTATTTTTTTTACTCTGAAAAAGACAACTTATTACTTAATGTCTCAACTCTGTCATACGTTTGTACCATAACTTTTTGCATCAACTCAATATACCTAAAAGAAACAATGAAGTGAAGTATTTAAATTATGCATTAAATTTTAGAAACATTTTCGGACTTGTACCAATTAGAACTGAATTTAGTTTTAAGTCAGAAGAGCTGGCTGCTGCTCCTGTGAAAGTAATTAATACGCTTATTGAAGAAAAGGTTAGTTGGCATGTTAGCTTATAAATCTATGATAGAATATTGAAAGTAGATATTGGTGGTGCAATAATTTTAATAGATGCTAAATCAATATTTCACTCAAAAAATATCATTTTTGAAAATAATTCAAAATATTAATAAATATAAATACAAAGAAATAGTTTAGATTTCTATTTTAATTATAATTTCATGTATGTGCGAGTGCAACAGGGTTTCTACTCAATTTCAGAATAGAAAAAAAAAATTCCCCGACTTTTCCAGGTGTATCAGGTAAAATTTTTGAGTTTCATGTCAGGTTTGAATGAAAATCCATAGCATATTTCATCTATACCATGCGATTTTTCTCATTTGTAACATTAAATATTAGATTTTTGGAGCAAAAACATTTAATAGAATAAGAAAGGAAACATGGAAAAGTTTCACGAAAAAAGGAATTTTACAAAATAATTGTAATAGATGTTAGAATTTCTTAAATTGAATCTCCATAACCAATAACTGTTATTGAAGACTGGTTATTTTTTAGGTATGATATAGGAATTTTCTAGATTTTTAGAAAAAAATTGCCGCTTTCCCTGACTATTCCTCGTTTCTTAAAGTTAAATTACCTGCCAATTCTAGGTTTTCCCTGACTCTGCGCAATACATTCCAAAATAAAACTTTTAAGCGTGTTAACTTAGAATCTAAGTTAAATGTGAAACAGAAATTGGTGACAATTAAATTCTTAAATAAATGTAGAACAAAATACAATAAAAAACTTTGTTAAACTTATGATTATTGTTAAACTTATCTAACTAATTGAAAAAAATATTTGATTAACAAGTTTTTATACAAACAATTAAGCAGTGTAAACTAATAAATAGTAATAATAATAGTTACTTTGGAAGAAACCTTTGCCTTGCCTTCAACTGAAAGAGGCGTTTTTCCCTCAGGGATCAGATTAATAATTATGCTTGATACAATCTAAAAAAAGAATAACAAACACATAGGAAACATGATAATGTAATCAAATAAAATACTTAGTACAGCAAATAAAAATGACTCAGACATAGAAAAAAAAAAACCTTCATAGTTCAAAAACAAACACTTTTTTTTGTAAATGTTACAAACAATGCCATATTTTTTTTTATTAGATATTTTACATCCAAGTTAAACAATTTTGAAATAAGTTTCTAACAATTTCAGAGCAAAAGCCAGACATTTTTTTTTAAAAAAAATATAAAACGGTTTAATTTTTTTAAGCTATTAACAAGACCTGAATTAATTAATTATACAGCTACAGTTTACTCTCAATATCTCGAAAACCTTGCTATGTCAAAAAAAATAATATTTTTCCCCTTGGCATTACACATAGTGTTAATTTGAATTCATATGTCAAAGGGTTTCTTCTCAAAACCTTCCTATGTCAAATTTTTTTCTAAATAGAAAATAATTTTCTTTTAAAAAAAATTCAAAATTTAAATTTGTTGTAAACCAATCCTTTTCAACTATCATTACTATCAACTATCATCATTACATACATATTTAAAAGTAGTTATTCTTATGTTTCACGACTCTACTTTTTAGAGCAATATTTAAGAATATATTTTTCGACTTTTTAGAACATATTTAGTTCTGAACTTGCTACCTTGAATTTTTTTTAGCATCCCTTCAACTTTGAGATATATTGAGTACACTGTAATTCAATTGACTGCATATAATCACTTTCATATTAGCTAAATAGTAAAACTTATACGTAATTTATGTGCAATTTTATTAAATTTATACTTTAAGGCAAAGTTAGGTTCTGCCAATTTTATTGAAATATTTTTGATTTTGATGGACCTAAAACCATATTTAGATCTATATAAAAATTTTATACAAACGAAATTTACCACTCAAAACAAAATTTACAACGATACATTAATACGAAGAATTTTATTTCAGAAAACAGTAATATTTTTTACCTGTTTTCCTGACCAAAGAACTTGTGGCTTTAATATGGTGGGAGGAAGCAGTTTTAGACGTTTCTTGTTAAATGACATTGCACTATACAATAACTCATGATAGTCTTCTCTAAAATAATAATTAAATATTATTATATCAATAACATTTATGAAAAGAGAATTTTAAAATTAAGAAGAAAAAAAATTATACAAATGTTCTTATATTATCAATATAACAGTGATATTGAACATATGNCTATACAATAACTCATGATAGTCTTCTCTAAAATAATAATGAAATATTATATCAATAACATTTGTGAAAAGAGAATTTTAAAATTAAGAAGAAAAAAAATTATACAAATGTTCTTATATTGTCAATATAACAGTGATATTGAACAAATGGAAACATTGGCTTCAAAACAAAAGAAAATAAAGAAGCATAGAGCATAATTTAATTTACAACAAAGAGTGACACGGAATATAATTAAAAATGAATTTTGATCTGAATGACAGTAGGAAGCAAGTGAACTTCCTCCATTTTTACACGGGTCTTATGCAGTTAAAACACTTTTATTCGTAAATTTCCTTTCATGTAAATAATATTTTGCGGAAATAAAGGAAAAAATATATTTACATATTAAGCTTTGAAAGCATTAACATTGTAGATTTCGATATAGTCGGTGGTTGTTAAAAATATATACAGATTAGGGGATGGGCAATTTTCTTCATCACAAAAAAAAATATCACTCAGATTTAAGAGCACAAACTTTATCTTTTATTCAAACTTTAAAAAGAAAAAATAAAAATTTGCAACTAGAAAAAAAAATGGTAAATAAAAATATATAAATACTAATGCAAGAAATAGAACAAGTAATTTCAGCTCAAACTGCTGACAAAGACTCATAAATTAGGATGCCCTGGGTTATAAGGACCCAGAGAGAGAACACACAATAAAAAGAGATTGATTAAGCAGAACATACTTGCAAAAGAAACGGCCCCGCATAGTGATAAGAACACCAGCAATAATGTGATCTTGAATGAGACCACCCAAGGGGGTGCCATCTTTGGGTACAAGGTATTGGTGGTTAACTCCCACCATATGACGAGCTTCTGATTGTCCGAGAAGAGATTGTGGTAGATGAGCATTCATTTCATCACCATCAAAATCTGCATTATATGATTTGCAATTAGAATAATGCAGTCTCAGGGTCTTCTCTCCAGGAAGCACACGGGCCTGATTAAAAAAGAAAAAGTCAGTTTTTTGCTATCTATAAATATTTAGAATCCATATTGAAATGCATAAACAATATAAAGACAAAGATATCAAGCAGTGGAGATCTGCTTTCATAACGACAAACAATTTTCTGCATTTAATATTGAATGCTACAGGAATTTAATATGATAACATGGTGCGCAGCCAGATTTTTCAACAAAAATAAGCACTTTTCAAGCACCCAAAAATATTTTAAATCACTCCCAAAAAAACATCATAATTAGGATCTATGCAGTAGTAAAAATTATTTTTTTCCTACCGTTTAAAGTTCTTCACTTATAAACATAAAATCAGTAAAATTCAAAAACATTTTCAAAAACAATCACGATAAAATTAGTAGTTTCTGATAAATGTTGCAGAGAAAATTGTAAAAATCATGCATTTTTTGTAATTTAGAAAGACAATAGACACGGCAAAGAAAAAATATCTATTTCTAAAAGATAGAATATCACACACTTTTCACAAGCTCAAATAAAAAAAGCTCCTTTAAGTGCTCTTAAAAAACATGCATCAAAAACAAGCACCTTTAAGTTCTTTTTAAAAATGCTACGCACCCTGGATAGTTGAACATAAAATATTTTCCGGAAAATAATGATTTTTTTAAAAAAAAATAGAGGAACTATTTAAAAATTTGTAAGGAAAATCCTGTATAAACTTTAAAATGAAGGGATGTTATGATTGCAAACAAGAAAATGAAATTTTCACTGAACCTCAAAGAAGGGAATTAAAAACCCTTGTTTATTGCTTCCTTTTCAGTCTTCAAATAGTTGGAATGCACATGCATTGATCACTCTCACCACCATTAATTTCTATTGATTTTCATTCTCCAAGGTTCCAGAGGGGTGGCGTGGCTTTAACAAAACTGATAATGAAGACATGGATAGAAATGAGGTGGGTATCACTAAATTGACTGACAGCCTGTGTGGCTTTAAAGGAGAGTGCAGAATTTCTTATCCTAATTCTTGCAATAAGAGGTGAAAGATACAGAACATGAAGGCATATTTCAGCCACTTACCATTCAAGATATCTTGCACCACTTCTGAATTATCTTAAGATCATTTTAAGATTTAGATTAAGAAAGACTGGTTTCCTAAAAGACCATGAAAGTGCTCCATTAATTAACAAAAGTGATGCTGCTGACAACAGAGTAGAAAATGACTGGAATTACCAAACAGAACTCAAACATCTTGGTTATATGGAATTTAATGACTTTGTTGCCATTGATTATTGTGCAAAATGAAGCTCCTGATGATTAATTAAAGAAGCATCATCTGCTATGGGTTACTTTAAGAAAATATGTAGAAACTCAGCCAAATACCTCCGAGAACACTAGATGAACCTTCAGAGAGTGTAGTTGAGATATCGAAATTTAACTTTATTGTGATTTGGGGATAGGGCCACATTTTTACCAGCGTAGGAGGATGAAATTATATCAGTGAAAAGGGAAATAGGCTGGAAAATCACTAAAAATACACTGATGGAGAACACTGTATATGTATAAATATGTTTCTATGAAGATTTTCATTTGGAAACATTTGTGAAGAAAAGGACTATTTCATAGACTGCAGAAGAAACTCTAAGAAGTTTACATTAAAAAAATTATAATACAAAATAAATAAAGTTTAAAAAGATTTACCTTATGCGCCATAATACTAGGCTTATGTAAAGTGGGTTGACGATTCAACAGTAACATATCTCCATTTCTCAGATGCCTGTGAACAATTTTGACTCCACCAAGAACAGGATTAGCAGGCGGTGTTAGAAGCGTGTTAGCGATGGCATGTCGCTTTATAGGTTCATTATCGGTTAATCGGACTACCCTCCCATTTTCATATTGTACCAGTGTAGCCCTGTAAAAACAAATACACATTAGTTACCCATAAATACTGTTTTCACAAGGTAAAACTAAATATTAATTTTAAAAAAATCTCAATTAAAACTTTAATTACTTTTATTCATAACTTGGAGTTCAGTAATTTATTAAAATTTTTACAACGATAATAACTGATACAAATATAATTACAAATCATTATTAGTAAACATGTGATCTTATTTTAAAAACTTTAAGATATTAACATATAAATAATTTAGAAAGCAGATTAAATGCAAATGTAAAAATAAAGTTACAATTAGGGTTGTAACAAATAGTGATTTAGTCTAATACCGAATATTTGGTCAAATAGTAACATTTTTTAAAATCATCAATAACTATTTTTATATAGAAATAAGTTTAGTCATTATTGAAATATAATCAAAACTTATCTGTATTATTGGTATAGGGGAAGGAAAGTAAACTTTAATAGAAATGCTTAGAATAAAAAAGATAATTAGATATTAAGATACTTAGAAATATTTAAGATTAAAAAAAAAATGATTAGCAGCTATTTAAAAAAAAAAAGAAGAAAAAAAATATATATTCTTAATTCTGATAACAAAACGTTACTGCTAGAAATAACATTTTTCGGAAAGAAATATATCCATAAAACGTTGAAAGAGATAATATCTAAGAAACTGCTTTAGAAATGCAACACAATCATAAAAATGAAGATTAAACAAAATAGCAAAAATAAAAATCAATCTTAATTTTGGGAAGAAAATTTTAAAGATAAACATTTCAGTTCTCCAATTAATGCATTAAAAAAAAAAAAAAATTACCATCAGCGTCAAATATATANATATATATATATAAAATTCATTTTGAAAAAGAAAAAGCTAGATATGAACAAAAATAAAAATCTTTCTTAAATTTTTAAACAGAAGAGTTATGCTAAAAATCTTGATCTAACTTTTATACATTGTTGTATTTTTAATAAAAGGGAGCTTAAACAGATGACATCTTCAAACATTTTGCTGCGATCTGCGAAACTCCCTCATTCAAGTTGTTGTATGAACCAATTTGGCAGATACAGGAGTTAGCAGCAGTAAATGATTAAAGTATTAGAAGTAAATAAAAATATTACCCAGGATGAACATTGGGGCCATTTTTTACAGCTCGCTGCAATCTTTCAAAATTTAGAATGCTTACAGGTTCTGGGAAGGTTAGTTTTTTAGCAAATACTAAAGGTACTCCAATTTCATTCACCATGATGTAAGGATCTGGAGAGATGACAGATCTGCAAGCATAGTTCACTCTCTTTCCCATCATGTTCATACGAAACAAACCTTCTTTCTTTTCTAATATCTATACATAAAAAGAACACAGTTTAATTTTTTTTACTCTACAGGAATCTAAGAGCATTAAATTTTATATCTCAATAAATGTTTAAAATAATTTCCCCTAAATTAATTAAACAATAAAAATAGAAATAAAAGTCTAAATAGAAAAAAAAAAATATGCCAGAAGGAAGAGGGGATGTAATTTTTGGCAAAATAAGAAATTATTTGGGTGCAACAACAAAATTTGCAACAATTATATAACTTCTAATAAATAATTCTTTTCACATTTTTAACATAAATAAAAAAAAAAGTCTAAAAAGAAAAGAAAAAAATATGCCAGAAGAAAGAAGAGATGCAATTTTTGGAAAAATAAGAAATTGTTTGGGTTTTACTTAGGCAACAAAACTTGCAACAATTATATAACTCCGAATAATTTTCCGATTTTTAACATAAATAAAACGTCTTAAAAATATTTAAGTAAGATTAGTTAGGTCCAGCATTAAAATAATTTATTTTTTCGTTGTTTGTTTCAGTTGGAAAAATAGATCAGTATTTCGTAGATGTGCTGGTTTATTCAATTATTATTGAAGCATTTTTTTTTTTTGTCATCAAAAATAGGTGAACTGCTGTTTTCTTTTATACACTTTATTATCAAGTGATCCATAAATCAAAGTAATTTTTATTACTTAATTACTTTGGATTAATTATTTAAAAGAGAATAAGAAATCAGGTGAATTTGAAAGTTAATTTTTCCTTTTATGTGTTTCTCAAAAGTGTACTTAATAAGTTTTATTTATTTATAAAGAGTAATAATTTGGAATATTGAGAAGTATCCTATATTTTAAGATACGCTACAAGAAAAATAACAGAATAAATAACATTTCAAATTAGATTTGGCTAAAATTTTTCAATCATATTTTTGAAATTGTGTAGCATTTTCTCTACTGTTTTTAACTGAATCATTTTCAAGTATCTACAAAGACAACTTAAAGTACAAAGAATTTGCATTTTTTTTAAAGGCAACTACAATTTTGGATAGCATTTGCTTGTTTTCATATTCATACAAGAATATAAATAAAAACTTAAATTATAATAGTTGTATTTGAACAAAAATTTACAAATTTCTTGGGAGAACATTAAAGACAAATAACAATATTTAAGGGAACTTAGAAAGCATAAAATTAAAATACTAAACTTGAAAATTCAATATTTTAAACTCTCATAAAAAAATTTTTTATGGGTCATTACACAGGAAACAGCATATAAATAAACCTCAAGTATTAAGCAATTTTTATTGCGAATATCTTTCTCAACAACTATGCTAGTGGCTGAATGGACATAATGTCTTTTGTCTACACTGACATAAAGTAGTAGCAAACCATCATCGAATTTGATTTGCTAATTAGTTGATCTACTAGTATAGTATTATAGTTAACATATTTTTAAAGCAAAAACACAATTTTAAATACTTAACTGTGATTCACTAACAGATTTATTAACTGACTTAATTAAAAAATGTCTATGAAACAAGTCAATTAAAAAATGTTTATGTAAACAAGAAATAAAACTTTCTCCCATATATATCGTTTTGTTATTTTTAAAACAAGCTAATATGGACCAAAAACAGTTATTAAAATAACAATGCTTTATAGTACCTGTTTAACACCTTTTGTTGTTGCTCCTTTCTTCTTATTCACTTCACTATCATAGATCTCATTGATATGACTTTGTAACTGAAAATACGCATTGCTAAATTTCTCTGGATTACTTTTACCTGGAATTTTACTAACCATTTCCTAAAAGGAAATATTTAAAATAATTCATTATTATTTTTTTAAACATAAAATTCCAATGTTTAAGCAACTGCATCTTTACTTTTTCATTTTCATCCAGGACCTCTCCCTTTATAAGTTGCAACAACTTGTTGATGAGTATACAGTCTTTCAATACTTCACAAAATGCAAGCGTCTGGACATCAGCGTATTTTCTCCCATGCATTACATTTAGCTGCAACAAAAAATAACTCCCAATTATTGGAAAAGAATTTTTTTTTTAAAAATTGAATTTGGTTAACATGAAACAAAAAAGAAATATTTTGATTCATTTTTAAATTGTATAATTTTGTGGCCTTTAATCATTGTTAATTGGATTTCTTTGACCCATTTTTCTATTTTTACATGATTTAATGCCAGTAAAACACAAATATTAGAAATATGCTATTGAAGATATTATTTGCCACAAAGAATTTTTGAGAAATAATAATGCATTTAAAGTTTCAACAATCATCAAAAACATAATACTGTGAAACCGCTCAGTAGCTACCAGTCTCCGTTGCACAGTAAAATGGTTGTTGGTGAATGTTCGTAGAGGTTAACTTAATTGACTTCAAAAATTTCATCGAAGGTACATAATATTTTGCACAAGATTTTAATTTTAGTCAGTGTCATTTTCTTGGTGTGGAAATACCACTTCCGTTGGTGTTACGAAAAGATCTATCAATGAATAAAATTTAGCTTCTATAAAATTGATCCCAACTGCCATAATTATGTGTAAAAACAAATTTACCAATTATGAATAATAAAGATATTTTAGATAAATAAACAATTATGTTTATTATTTAAGGAGAAGAGGTTTATTTGAGACGCTTTTCGAAAAATAACTTTCTTTTCTAATCTAACTTTCAACACTGAAAGTAAATCATTGAGAGCATTGTCTTTAGATCACTCTGACTGCAACATGAGGTTGTATCATCAAAAAGAGCTCCCTAAATAAGAGCCTCAGACAAATATTTTGAATACATTTTGATCTACTTATTTGTTTTGGTATTTTTTCAAGTTCCTTCATTTGACCTCTTCCTCATTAGGTGCAGAGGTTTTGCACGGTGACTGGGAAAGATTTTAATGGTCTCTCCCAAAGGTCTTCTATCTGCAGTCTATGGAAAATATTATGTGCCTTCCAAAAGTGGTCAATACATAGGTTTTTACTGTATGTTTTACTGTATAATGCAACTTTTGCTTACTTTGGCCTAACTATTTTATTTCTCTGAGATTAAAAGCATTCAATAGATAAAGCTAATGTACCACCTCCTTCAGGTTATTTTACTGAAAATATTTAAAATAAAGCTGAACTATTGGTACAAACTGGCCACAAAATTTTAGCTTGCTGAAAAAGATTTTGAATTAAATGTCATATAAAAAATCATTTTAACAATGAAAGTAAAGCTAATTTGGATATTAAATCTCCCTTATAGATAGACAAAGATTATAAACAAAGTTTGCAGCTTGGGAAAAGCTACTTTGTCACATTGCAGCCTTGGGCAAAAATTACCCCAAGATATCAGTTAGAAGCAAAATACTAGAACAATTAATTTCATAAATAAAACAAACATAAAATCAGTACAATGCATTAAGTGTTTATGAAACTGTAAAATATAATTTTTCTACAAAATAACAATGCAACATTTATTTTTCAATACCTGGATCTTTATTTTAGAAACAAAAAACAGACAAAGAATTGATTTAAAAGATTTATTTTTTTCACATACCCGTCGAAATTTTGAAGGAGGAACAATTATCACAGTCATGAAAAACATGTCAATAGGAACACCAGAATAACTTTCAGGCACATCTAAAAGTTTGTAGATGTGTTTGAGAAAAATTTTGTCATTCTTCCATAATAGCAGTAAATGTTTCCTGGCTTCTTCAGCAGTAAATTCTTTAGTAAGATATTCATTAGCTCCACTATAAGAAAAACAAAGAATTAATAAATATGCTGTTTATATTTTCATTATTTAAATTCAGAGGTGCCAATTTTCCAATTACGATGAAATTATGATGGAATCATCACAAATCGAACACACCATAAAGTGTTAACTCAAATTCAAACACAGCAATAACATCAAATTAAAAATTTCGAACCACCATCAAATGATGCAAAATTACGAGTGAATTGTTACAAACCAAAATCATCAAAGAGTGATAACTCAAAAACAAAATTTGATGGTTATAATAATGTCCTATTGAAAATATCAAGATTAGAAAAACCACATTAAGTGAGTCAAAAATATTATACATAACTGCTGATATACTATCAACGTTAAATTATGATGGAATTGTCACAAATCCAACACTGCGTAAGAAATGATGGATCAAATTTTAAATTTGCTTATCGTAAAAACGTATTAAGTATATAGGAAATAATTATTTTTAAAAAAAAACTAACGAAAGCAGCATAATTTCCAAACGTAACAGCAATCCCCATGCGTCTTGCGGGTTTTTAAGAACAAATTTAATTGAGTTAATTGAATGTATCAAACCTTGGTAATAGAGGAAAAATTAATAATTTATAAGAGTTCATATAACACTATTTATTCCAATAATTTTTAATAAAGAATAAAAATAAACAGTCTGAAGTTCATCCATCTTTCTATCTGTTATGGATTCTGCAACCAAAAACCTTTTTCCAGTTAAAAGTTTTTTAAGTCACAAAACCATGCCAGGCTACAGTTTTGCAAAATTTGACTAAATGGTCAAATAGAGGAAAACAAAACTATTGCATGAGGAATGTGTTGGATGAGGAAATGTTAGAGCAAAGATAGCATGATTGGCACTTGGCAAATCTCCCTGATATTTCCAGACTTTGGCTCAAAAAATCTCAACTTTTCTCTGATTTTTTTTAATTATTTCCTAATTCTCTAAATTTTTCTTGTTTTTTGACTTTCCAGGCAGCGTAGCAACCCTGATAATTAAATGTACAATAGTACATATAACATTAACGAAATTCATATTGTGTAATTTCAAAGTATAAGTCTAAATAATATATCACATTATATAAACAATTTATTATTAAAGAGAAAATCATGCACTACTCAAAAATGTTACTGAGTTACTCTCTTAACATCACTTTACAACTAGAAATTAGGCATATTAAAAAAAAAAAACAAAAAAACATTTTGCTATCAAAAATGTTTTTTTTTTTCCCCTTCATTAAGTGAGCAAAAGTATGAAATATGCATGTAAAAAGACGCATTTTAACCAGCAGTCTTCTCTGCACAATGAAACCGGCTTTGCCATGTCTTTAGATAGGGAAATAGTAAATTAGGAAGAAAATACTCCAATTTTTCCCATTTACTAAAACACCAGTGGGTTAATTAAAGCAAAAATGTTTAGGGGTGTTTTGAAAACACATAATAATCAGGAACATTAGGACAAATAATGAAAAAAATATTTTGAATCAGGACAACTACAAACCCAACAATCATATCAAAGAATTACAAGAAGTATTTTTACTCATGTTTAATTTAATACATGAACTATATGTTGTGTACTATTAAACAGTGATCTTGAATAACAATTTAGCGCCGTCAAGTTTTGCAAATCTATTTTTTAGGAAACAAAAACAAAAATTTAACAGAATGAAAGAAATATTTTAAGATTTAAAATTTACCGAGTCCCTCCAATTCCAGGTCTTTTGCCACTATCAGTGAAAACAAATCTGTTATTGTTTCGTGTGATTTTTCTCTGTGGCTGTTTGCAGTAAGGACAATTTCCTTTGGCCCCCATCATGTGCTGTTTCACAAAAGATTTTACAATATTTCTCCTGCATTCTACAACACTCTTGACATACAGGTTTGCATCAACAGAGTCAGCATCTAATAAGGAAAACAATTTTTATAATAAATAGAAACATTTTTAACGAAAACATCTCTCATACTAATATACATATTAGAGAAGGAAATAAAAGAATGCACATTTCAGAGCTCGAAATTAGCAGTGGTCTGGGAGCACTAAAATTTGACTAAAATAATTATCACTGGTCCAAAATAGCCACGCTATATTGGTTTTTCAGAGCTATGCAATTGCATTTGGTAAAGACACTGGAGAGTTAGGGGTTGTGAGTTTGATCCTTGCAGCTGACTAAATTGGCTGGTATATGCAGCAAGGTTTATGCTAAATCTGTCGTGGCTGACAGTCCTTGAATTGATTCAGACTTTGTCCATGTTGTCTGACTGTGAGCAAACTTATGTGAAATTCCTGCCTCTAGGCTTTTAATAGATAGAGCTCTGAAAAACAAAACTATGTGCTTGGCTACAATTGGGTGGAGTACTTTATCTGTGTTCTTGTCACATAGTGTGTTTCATCACATGTGTGAACATTACACATCCAATGTATTGTAATTTTTCATGTAAATTTTCCTAGTCCTAATCAATTTTATTATTTTTTTAATACATGTAAACCGACAAGTAAACCATGTTGATACATGTAAACCGACCAATGAAAACATGTACAGAATCAAATCTCTTTGTTACTGATCTTTTGGACAAGTGACGAAAGTGTTTTAATTCCTACCATGATATATGCATAATTTCATCACTAATGCTTACTCTAAGGAAGGGAAAGTGAATACTAGTCTCAAATATCTTCAGGGTTCAATTTAAAATATCTTGCAAGAGTCCCATTTTATGCAATTTTAAAAGTAATTTTTTAAAAACCTGAGATCCTATTTCAACCAAAAACTCATTCTTTAAAGCAAAAATATTTTTATAAGACTATAAGCATTTAAATATTGAAAAAAATTTAAACAAACTGATTTATCTATAGTTGGTTCGTCAATAAAATTGAATCTCATTATTTTTGGTTCATTTAAATAAGGCTTTGCCAATAATTCACACCAAAGTACAAATTTTCATGAGTATAGAATTTCAATTTGGTCCTTAAACGGGCTTAATTTTTACTAGATTTACTCTTGATAAGAAGATTTGAACCCTCCTTTATAAATATTCCTGGCAAATTTCTTAATGTGTAATGTTATTAAGTATGTAATTGCAAAACACAAAGTCAATTAAAAAAAAAACTTCTGTGTTATAAAAAAATAAGTATATTCACTTAGTTCATTAGAATAACAGTTTCAATTAATAAATTTTTGACTTTTTAAGCACTCAGTCTGGTGAGGGAAAAATTGAGCCCCGTTTATAGATCTTTACTACTTTGATAATTTTTTTTTAAAAAATACATACTAACTCTAAAAACATTTCAATTACAAATTACACTTCATGATACTTTATGTTTATGTATACATTTTGTTTGCATTCTTACAACTCAACTTGTTACATCAACCCATTACATTTTCCATAATTTGACAACCAATGAGTACACAATAAACACAAATATCAATAATAGTATTAATAAAGTAAACACAGATATGAACAAATAGAACATAATTTCAGATTTGATTCTAAGCTTATTAAACTAGAGTAAGATTTAACTTTGTAAAAGAATGCTTTATTATGATTTATGCCTTATTTTTATAGAGNTAAAACCCAGACGGGTTGGATTTTTTCAAAAATCGCCGGGTTTTTTCAAACCCTGATTTTATGCAATTTTAAAAGTAATTTTTTAAAAACCTGAGATCCTATTTCAACCAAAAACTTATTCTTTAAAGCAAAAACCAGAAAACAGTCTGGTGAGGTAAAAAATTGAGGCCCGATTCTGGATCTTTACTACTTTGATAAACTTTTTTTTAAAAATACATACTAACTCTAAAAACATTTCAATTACAAATTATACTTCATGATACTTTATGTTTATGTATACATTTTGTTTGCATTCTTACAACTCAACTTGTTATATCATCCCGTTACATTTTCCATAATATGACAACCAATGAGTACACAATAAACACAAATATCAATGATAGTATTAATAAAGTAAACACAGATATGAACAAATAGAGCATAATTTCAGATTTGATTCTAAGCTGAAACTAGAATAAGATTTAACTTTGTAAAAGTATGTTTTATTATGATTTATGCTTTATTTTTATAGAGCTTGTTCATTCAATTAATATTCCAATATAACGTAGTTTTCTTAATAAAAGTATAAATTTTAAGGAATTAGAACAAGCATGATTTTTTACAGAGGAGCTGCCAACTTTCCAAACTAGCTATCAGTAATCAGAAGTAAAATAACACAGAAATATATAGTTAATGCCTATGAAATTCAAATTAACACAACTTTAAGGTGTATTGTATTATTTAATTTTAAAAATAATGCATGAGTGAACTATTAAATGTAAAAAGCAATACTTAAATAAAAATGCTACATTAAAAATTATACAACACTGAAATTTCATTCTTCATTATAAAATTAAATCAATTACTTGAAATAAATGTTCCAGTTTTTGATAAAAATTAAAACTGGCAATTACTGCCCTTTTCGCATTTTAACCACACATTTGTCGTCCAGCATTCGAATTCACGTGATCATTTTGTGCTTAGCATTTAAGATATGAGTTTCTGTTCTATTAGTTTATGATAAGGAAAGAAGATAAAATTTTACTATAATTTGTTGAAAGGGAGAAAGATGAGATTTGTTTGCTTTTTTCAAAATTTATTTTTTGAACAAATCATTTTTGTTTTTTCATTTATTGTTTAAAGACATTATTGCAAACAACAAAATCTCATAACTCTTGGTAATTATGGAAGAAAAAAAAGATATTTAAAACAGAATATAAAGGAAATTCTTAAAAACCCTCATTTTTATTATTGAACCATAAGGCTGTAATCATGACAACAAAATTGTAGTTATGGATAAATCCTAATGATACATATCTTTGATTGCATGAAATTCCAAAGACCCTAGCAAGAAATTCTTAAATGACCTTAGACCTAATTATTCCATCCATGCCTATTTAATGAATTGAGCCTGCTTTTGATAAACGTACAATTAGAATGCAGCATAAGAATATTTTTAATTTCATTCTAATAACAAATATTAAATAAAATTACCTTTAATTGCATCATCGTATTTAACATGTAGCTTTGCTTGTATACTCATTAAATTGTCATCAATAGCAGCATTTTCTGTATCATCTACCACTTCAGCCAAGTCATAAACAGTCTTCACCAGCCCCTTATCAAGAGCTTGTAGCTGATATAACAACAAGTGTAGAGCAACAGATGACGCTATCAACCGGTGACAATTAAAACAACTTCCACGAAGCAACTAAACAAATATGAGAAGTTCCAAATAAACTTAATACTAAAAAAAATATCACACTAACTCAACAATGCATCATTATCACTAATAATTTATATATAGTAACTAAAATATGAGATTTTACAAAACAGTTGGTGAAATTCATGTATACATGATTTTATTACTAAACTCAAAATTATAACAATTCTACTTACTGGATAAGGCAGATTATGACTTTAATTACTTAAAAAATGACAACCCTGTGTTGTGAACCCATAAAAATAATTCAAATAACTGAGAAACTATAAAATGCAGAATCGGGGAGGGGCAACAATAACATAAAGATATAATTATAGAAATGCAAGATAAACTTAGATTCTGTTTGAAAGTTATACAAGAATATAAAGTTCAACGTTATGAAGATGATTACCAATTTTTCTTTTATCCCATACAAGGAACTGTTATTCAGTTCCTTGTATGAGATAAAAGAAAAATAAAATACAATACAATACAAAAGAAAAATAAAATACAATACAATACAAAAGAAAAATAAAATACAATACATGTACAATAAAATACAAAAAATATTTAAATTTTTACTGATATTTAACTATAAATATAAGTTCAATTAATATTTCACTATTCATTATATAGTTTTAAGACTATCCGGATAAATTATAAAATTAAACGATTAGATATCATGCATAAAGTTAGAGAACAGAACTTTTTATTTATAAACTATAATACATAGATAACATAAGATTTAGATAACATAACATTAGCAATTAAAACTAAAAATATAGGCTTAAAACGCGAGCTGAATTTCAACTTATAACCGAAACAGATGCTTCTAGACTAGACTGTACCAGCTGATACTAATCCTTTTTTTGTTGGGGGATGAAAGAACTCGTCCCTGCTTCCTAAGCTTCAAGGTTAAGAAAGAACCAGTTTTCTTTCATCACAAGGGGGGAAAACAAGGAGATGGAAGAATTCCTTGTTCTGAGGTGATTCCCCTTCAGGTGGAGGGGGATTCCCCTTTATATTCTTTGTTATCCATACAGAGCTGAAAAGAATGACTGAACTTTCCTTATCAGCTATGAACTTTAATTCATTCCCCACCTTTACCTCTTCATTTACTGCTTCATTGTTGCAAAAGAGTTGTGGGATTCCCCTTCAGGAGAAGGGGATTCCCCTTTATATTCTTTGTTATCCATACAGAGCTGATAAGAATGACTGGAATTTCCTTATCAGCTATGAGCTGTCATTCACACCCCACCTCTTCATCTACTGCTTCATTGTTGGAGAAAAGTTGTGGTTTTGCATTAAAATTTTTATTTTAAGCGATTTTTTAAAAATTTTTTCTTTTGAAATTTTTTTTGAGGAACTGGACGTATGAGTCCGGATTTTAGAGATTTCCGGATTTCAGAAGTCTGGATTTTCGAGGTCGTACTGTACCAGAATTTTTGCAATCAAAAAAATCTTACTCTCAGGAAATTTTCATTATTAATCTTGCAAAACAGCTTGATGTAGGTGGTTTTAATCATATTTATTTCAACAGCAGTGAAAAATCAAAACTTGCAACACACTCATATATTTTGTTTGATATTTTTAGATCCTGAAGATGGTTTAGTTATTAACTCATATTCCCCTATTGTGTAACATTTAGTTTTATTGTATTTTATAAAGTTTAAAGAAAAAAATTATACTCTGTTAGAGTGCTTAAATCCTTATACAAACAATATAACAGGGCTGAAATAATTATAAGACAGAATAAGGGGATGATAGTTTTAAATAATACAATCTAATTAATTTCTTCATTTCTTACACAAATGAGGAACTGTCAGGAGTTGGACTGATCATTTTAGGGTGCAAACCAGGGCTGGCAAAAATCAATTTGAAAAAAATTAGATTTATTTTATTTAAATTGGATATATATATATATATATATATTTGACATTTACCAACCAAAGCATATGATAAAATGTAGCAATAATACTTATTATTTAAAAACAGTACAATAGCTAAAATACTTAATATTTCTAAGTAAAATATAACAAACTAATTATTGAGTAAAACCATAAACCTTTTGAAGGTCAACATTCTAATGAATTTAAAATAAAGTCAAACAATTTGTTAATTATATATCAAATGAAGAGTAAACTAGTCAGGTAGAATATTCACTGAAAAAAAAATATTTAAGTCACTTTGAATAGGTAAAGTCTTTCTTCACTGATATACATTCATTACATAGATAATCAACATAAAACTTATTGGGCATAATTCATATATGTTTATTGCTAGCACAATTTATTTGTCATGCAGATGATAGAAAATTATAGAACTTATATGCTACTTTTATCTACATTTTTTTTAATACAATGGTTTAAATCCCAGTTATTATTACCTGTTTCCTTATTATTAATTGCCAATTCTTAACTATTCATTTTTTACAGTTTCCTTACATTTACATTCAACTTTCATTATTAATAAAATCAGACTTAAAAAAAAATCGTACTTTAAATAATATATTAATTATATTGTATAAAAATACTTTAAACCAAAATTATTAAAAAATGAAAATAATTATTTAAAAAAAAAAAAATTAAGTGACATGATTTTAACCAGGATTTATCAAATGAATCATGATTTAAATTAAAATTTGTAAAATCCGAGAATTGAATTTTAACTAACTAGTAGTACAAATCAAGTACTACTAGTATCTGTAACTAATATTACAAGTAATAAAATATATGTTACAAATAACCTGATATAGATGAGTTACAAAAACAGGATTAAATACTGCCACTGGAAGTACTATGTGTCCCGGGTGTCCTGGGCACTGGAAGTAGTTGAGGCGACAAGTGCTACAGAAGTCATCTCGCTCATTTGGACCTTAAATACAAATTAGAAATGCAAATAAGAACATAAATAGAAACAAATATAATATATGAAAAAAAGAAATTCTGTAATTTTTAGAACTAACTAGCCAAACTATGAACCAAATATAAAAAGCTCAGAAATGGTTTTGTATTTTAAGGAAAAATGAAAAGAATAAGGCAAAAATTCTAAAAATTTATAACACATTGTTAAAATTTGTGCTCAATAGAAGCATTAACATTTTAAACACACTTCTAGAGAGATTGTAAAAAAGAGCATATTTTAAAACATGAGCACTAAGAGCTTGCTCTAAAAATATGAGTAAATCTATATTAAAAAATCCCTTTTTTATTTTTTTAAGTTCTCAAATTGTTTCGATACAAAGTATTTAAAATGAAGATGCACTAACTATGGTTTACAGGCCCTGACCTATAAATTGTCTTAAATTTCAATAAAACCGGTTTAACTGGTTCAACAACCAAAGTTATCTAGTTCAACCTTTCACAGAGTAATGGATTACAAGTTCAGTTTATAACACTGAGTTCAACATCTGTGAATTTCAGTTAATGAATAATAGGATCAAAGAAAAGAAAATTTCTTAAGGCAAAAAAATAGGCAATTATTTTCAGGATCAGGAGACAATTAATTATAAATTAACAATAATTTTTTAAACTCATGTAAAAATGTAACAAATTAACAAGATTTCATGTTAAGAATTCCCTAATTTGATACCTATAAAGTGGCATAATAATTTGTTTTATAAATTTAATTTAGAATCAATATTAACAACAAAAAGATTTTTTTTATATTTAAAGCAGTTTTTTTCTTATTTTTCTAATGAAATACATTAATTATAATTAATAACATTAAAAAACATTTAATTATATAACATTTAATTTCAAAATTTTTAAAAAAGTATTTTTCTTTAAACAAACGCAAAACTAAATTAGTATAACTGAAATATATTTATTAAATTACAAATTATTTCACATAAAACTAATAGATGTTAATATTTTAAAAGCTTTATCTCTCTTTTAATCAATTTTTAGTCTCCTTCTTTAAAAAATTTTTAAGTCTATTTCAAACATCAAATACAAATTTACACATTTTTACCCTCTTAACATTACTCTAGATAAAACCTTTCATATAAATGAGATCAGACTTTAAAAAATCACAGTCTATAAATTTGTAATAAGTGAATAAATTTGTAATTATCCTAAATTTAAAATAATATAGATCAGAGTCAATGATTTAAAAAAAAAAAAGATCAATTGATTTAAGTAAAGGATTTTAAAAACAAATAAATTAAGTGCTTTGAATTTTAATTTAAATAATGTCAACACTACTTGTAACCATGCTTCTTTCGATTAGCTATTTTTATTTCTTTTAAACTTATAATTGTAAAAATATCAATTATATAAACAAAATTTAACTACATTACCACTTTTAAATAGAATATGAATACACTCTGCTATTTCATAATTACATTTTTGTTAAGGCTAGTACCTAATATAGTAATTTATAGTCATTGAGGCAATGAACAACTATTCAAAAAAGCTTGTAAATGTGATTAACTGAATTTACAAATATCAAGAATTTCAAAGCAATAAAATGTTGTTTTTTTTTTTTACAGATATAAATAACGATTAATAATCTACTGTCTACCTTTAATTAAAATGTGGGAAAAGACATCAAATATTTATTTAAACAAATATTGCTGAATATCGAGTACAACTTTTCTTTTCCTAATTAATAGTTTAAAGAAAAAAATTTTCTCTGCATTCACCAAAAGTACATAATTCCTACTTTTTACAGTAAGTAACGAAAAGGAATAGAATCTATTAAGATTTATAAACTTAACATTACATAAAATTAATGTTATAATTTTGTCTTATAAAGTATATCATTATAGTAGAGAATATTATATTGTTTAGAATATTATGCTATTAGTTTCTCTTATACTATACTATTACTTCATATATTATACCATACTGTTAATATACTACACAATTACTTTATATTATTACCATACTCTTACTTTTTATTGTGTTAAAATATACAAGTCATTTTTTCAACCACACAATGATCAGTCTTAAAAAAAAAAGTTCTATATAAACCATACCTAAGCGAAGATCATATAAACCTCCATTAGCAGGATGACCAAGACTATCTAATATTTCAGTATTAGTGACCTGCAAAACACTGAGTTTATATATCTCCTCAGTAGACCATGTATCAAAAGTTATTCCTCTTATGGTCTTAAAAGTGAATTTTTCCATTGGTGTCTAAAATAGAACATTGTATGAATTACAATAAACCTTCAAAATAATAAAAATTGTGATAATTAACTTAGTTAATGGTCACAAGATTAAAAATAAATAATTAAGTTGTAAAATGAAACTTTTTCATAAGACTGTATAATCTTTCTCAGAGACTAAATGGGCACAACAAAATACACATAAACCCTCTGACTACTCAATTTGTAGACTGAAACTGCTTCAAAACTAGTGCATTTTCCCCTGTTCTTTTTTTTTTTGCACATTTTAAATATATATATGTTGGAGAATCGAAATATACATTATTTCTTTCCAGAAAAGATTTTATATGTAGATTTTCATCATGAGAAGCTAAGGTGTCAGAAAAACCAATTTCAGATGTTATAATAAGAAAAAAATTCTTTTTAATAAATTTCAATTGAATTACAGTTAATTTCTATTTACTACATAATATAAAAAAGTAAAATGTATGAAAGTTAAGAAAATATAATGCACTAAGAAAAAAATAGAAATGTAGTTTGATAGTATAGAGTTCCTAACAGGGTTCAAGGCAGTCCAGCTTAATTTCAATATTAGTACGAATTTATAAAAAAAATAATGGATTTTTCTAATTATCACTTCACGTGGCTTTTTCCTCATTTGGTTGACCCGACTGTGTAATTGCCCATACGTAAATTATTATTGTATGTGATACATATGTAATTTTAAATAGGTATGTAATTTGTTGTTTACTGTCTTTCACTAATTTTTTTCTATTTTTTCAACTAAGGTTTTGAAATATACAGAGCCTAGCATACTGTTCAGTTCTTATTTTATGCATCACTCATCTTCTTCACCTTTGGAATTACTTTTCATGGAAATGCACTATTGTGAGCAAAAATCAAGATGCTGTGATCATTTTCAATGAGGTCTCGATATCATCAGAACATTACAAAACTAGCTTAGAAAACTATGAATTAAAAGTGTGTAATGCACAACAAGTTTACCTGCGAAGCCTTTTAAATGTTTTGCTATAAATGCAAATCTTTGCTTCAACTTTTGTTGATCCTCGAAATGAAGAAATAGGTACAATTGGTCAATAGATAATACGCAATTATATTACAAGCTCTGCTTGCTTAATTAAGTGTAGGAAAGAAATCTCAACAACAACAAGCAAGTATGGGCCTAATCCTAGAATAGATTACACCGTGTATTGGCGATGTTAAGAAAGATGATAAAAATTGCAATCTGTAGTTGTAGATCTAGCGAGATTCGGTGGGTTATTTCTATTTTATATAACCAAATTTTCAGTTTACGGCTACCAATGTTCAACTCCATAGCCTTGTAATTTTGAGCCAAATCCAAAAAATTTATTAAGATAGGTAAATTTTGAAAGTACTTAAATTATAAAAAAGTTGACTTTCATTCATAAACACATCGAGGAATTATGAATAATATTTAAAAAGAAAAAAGCGGAATAAAAAAAACCAAATACATAAATCGTATCGGAATAGCTATTTAAGTAATAAAGTACATTAAATTTAAATAATATTACCCTTTGTTATTTCACTTTGAATAAAAGTTTCATGCTATAACATGTCCAAATTCAAAACATACACACATGTTAAAATTCTAGTTTCACTATGAATGAAAGTTGTAGTTTATAATATTTCTATAACTGATTTGTTTCTTATTTCTGCGTGATTTGTTTTCGAAATAATGCGCAAGGTTCATCCGTGAAAACGACAAAGAGTCCAACTGAACAATTTAAGAAAAAACACGAAAAGCAGAGCACAGTGAATACTTTTTGACATAAAAATAAAAAAACGAAGTATTTTCAGGATCAAGGATGCCTTCATCGATTTCAATTATAAACAAAACTGATTTTCAGTTCCCTTAATAATCATAATACAGAATAAATTATAGCTAATAAGCCTTATAATGCATCGTTTCTCTTGCCCTATTTCTTAGCCAAGCAAAATGTACTAATAACTATTTTCAAACGTATGAAACAAATATAATGACATAAATAAATGCCAATTCCTTATTGTTTGTGGGAATTCTCATTATAAAGATGCAAGTTATCCAGAAAACAAACTGAAGATAGAAATTCTTTTCATTGCTTTGTCTTCGACTACACGTTTAACCGAAAAAATAATAAATGGTTTAAAAATTTAAGCATTTTAGTAGTTCAACTTTGGTTTTAAACAACCAGATACAAAGAAAATTTCACTTCTCCTTACAGTCTGATAGATAAGCTGTTTATTTAAATATATATTTTATTTGCTGTTTATACAGAAACATCATAAAAAACACTAAATGAACATTCGTTATAATATTGAATGGGCAAAAACAAAAGGAACTTGTTAAAAAATGTGTTTGAAGTTTCTTCCGCCGATTGCAATGCAACTCATAGAATTTCGAATATTCTAGAATAATTCAGACTGACCTGGAATTTCACCAACAACAACTTTGATTCTTGCATGCATGTTATATAGCTTCAAGCGAACATTTCATTCCTTTGCAATGCGATTTCGAGTCGTTAAAATACCCTCTAACCGATTAGAAGTTTTGAAACATTTAACTGAGATAATTTGTGTACATGGGGGAAGATAAAAAACATATGTTAACAATGGCAATACATTTTAAGAATAATGCGCTTTTTTATTTATTTAGTAGCAAAATGTTAAATAATTATATTCACTGAGTGCATGACACGATACCCTTTAAAATTCGTAACCAAATACAAAATCAAATAAAAATATTTTTATTCCCTTTTTATTTACAAAAAATAGTGAATAGAAAATTATTTTCTTATGCACTTTTATTTTAAAAATTAAAATGTGTATTCAATGTTTAATATTAATATAACAAAGAAAAGTTGTTGTACTCGTAACGAAGTCCGGCTTCATCATAAAACATCACTTGCTCTTGTGACTTCAACGGTATATGTTGACTGTATGTACATTAAAACTTAAGTGGTTTTAATTATGTAAATAGTCTTCGTATAAAGAAATGAGATAGCGAAAATTCATAGACTGAATGTTTAATTTCAGTTTACCTTTAGTTATTTTTTATTTATGTGTAAAGAGATGTTAAAAAATATATCATTTAGAATAATTATCGAAACTAACGACAATAAAATTTAAGAACAGACCCATCTAGAAATACGAAGAGTTTATCTTTTGTGATGTATTTGATTTAATATCTAGTATCTCAATTTACATAATTCGAATTCATTAAGTATTAGCTGTAAAACAAATATTTTAAAAATATTTTTAAGTAGTAATTTATCAGAATGATAACGCTACATTTTGTTCTTACATACAATTTATATTTTTCAAATATTGTCAGCTTTTTAAAATTTATGAAATGATTTGAGATTTTTAATATGTATGGTTTTCCTTTACTTTTATTTTTTACATGCGAAAATGTCCTTGTATTTTATGACAGAAACAAAAAGCCTTTATTTTGAGTTTATAAATAGTTGATAACAAAAGAAATATTGTCGTTTTAAATTGTCCCCTTTTAAACTATTTCAACAAATTATACTCTTCTAAAAGAAATACTTGATTTTATGTAAGATGTGTGGGGCAGATTACTCGAATTTGTAAAAATAAACATGAACCAGTATTTCGTTCCTTCTTTTTTTCTCTCTTTTTTCTCTATAGTAGTTCCTGCGATCCGGAGTTCGATCCCCGACTTCGCTAAGACCCATGGAGTACATGGGATATACGTGATCGTAAAATCTGTAGAATCAAAAGACCTATGGTTGGTCTCTGATCAGTACCATGGGCACTGGGATCTGGAAAAAAATTCCTTAACTTTCGATGTCTAAAATGAGGAAGAAAATTGGGTCTAATCTAAATTGAGGAATTGAAACTAGGTCTAAATTGAGGATGTGGACTCTCAAAATTGTGATGGTATGTCTTCGGATCATGCTCAGGGATATTTCCCAGACCGACGCCAATAGCCCATTGTGCAGCTCTAGTGCAACGTAAATAAAGTAAAAAAATGAGGCAGGTAGATACCTGTCTCATTTTTTTAATATTTTATTAAAGTTTTTTTTTAAAAGTTTAAACTTCATTATGGTGTGGTAACCTCCTCTTCATTATTATTGCTTTGTGTCTGTAAAGTTTATATTTTGATATAGACTGACTAAATTAAATTTCTCGATCAGTTTAAAAATCTTAGATTTATTTAGTAAAAATAAGAAAGCAGTGGGTGATTAGTAACGGAAGTGATTGGTACCTCAAAGTACCCTACACATTTTATATGGGAATAAGGTCCCACTAGATTTGTTTGAAATTTTTATATCTTGTAGTTGAAATCCTCATGGTCTAAAATCTTTATGAACCCGATTTCAAATGATGAACGGATATTGAGAAATGGGTGGTTAAACTTCCATGTCAACGTAACTTTTAAGAGTAATTTCTAATTAGTCAGTCATTCGAAGCAATTCAAAGCTCCGTAACTCGAAAACTGTATTTTTTTAACATCGAGTCCTTTAGAATTTTTGTTCAGGAGGATTTAAACTACAACGCATGAAAATTTCAGTCAATCCGACTGAGATCCTATTGCTATCTAAAATGTCTGGGGTTCTTTTTCGACTAAAGATAAAGGGAAATTACTTGGTAAATGACGTAGCATTTTGATGGGTTTTCTTATTTTTAAACACTCTTTATCATTGATAAATATTTAATAATCTTTTTAAAAAGTTAAAATTTATTTTTTAAACAGCCTAATTTTATTATGCATCTGAGAAAAAGGAAAGAAAATAATAAAGGTTTCATTTAGAATAAAAATATAACACGGTGACTAACGTCACAAAGAAAGGACGTGGTGCAAAGTAACACATTTTTATTTTGAAATTCCTCTTCTTCTATAAGCAATAATAGGATTATTTTTTGAAATATTTAAAAAAAAAATTCAAATGAGCAGGAAACATTGAAAGTACACATAAAATGTCGCATAGTGATAAATAGAGAAAAAGCTCTAATTGACTTATGATACAATTTTCATGTGACTGATGTTACAAACAAATGTGAAATGCAAACAAACTAATCGTGATTGTAACTCTCAAATGGATGGTGTTTCCTACACTAGGGAACGCTGCAAGTTCCATACAGCCTATACTTCCAGGTTACTGTTTCCGTTGTATTTTAAAGCCATTTGGCTCACAACGTGATCATTGTATGTTTTGAGATGTTTGCAAATGTGGTATTTGATTACTTATTATTTGTGTTTACAATGCTAACAATACTTGTGCTTACAATGCTAAAGGTGCTAACACTAACGTAAGATGATGCACAGCTTGCAACAAAAATAAACAGCAATAAACAAATGGAAAGAGGCCAAATCAGGACTGCCAAAAAAGCGAGTAATTCAAAATCTAGCAACCATGTCACGTTTTTTAACAATTTATATATATATTTCTCTTACTCGGCACCAAAAAAAAAAGCCTCATTACAACTCCCCGAATGGCAGCGTTACAAAATCGACCAATTATTGCTGCTAAAAATGTCACATGGCAAATGTCACATGATGTGGCTCAACATATAGCGCTTTTAAAAACGGAAACAATAACCAGAGTGAGCATTATCAGGTTGTTCAATTCAGATTTATGCCCTAAAAACATGATAATATTTAATTTAAACTCAATTAGGAATTAATTAGGCTGGCCTTCTCCATGACTATAAATAAGTCACAAGGTCAGACTTTTGAGAAAATCAGTTTAGTATTGACTAAACAAGTTTTTAGTCATGGACAACTTTATGTTGGCCTGTCAAGAGTTAAGTCATTTGACAGCCTTTCAGTAATTGCTCCAAGATGCCAAATCTATAATTGTGTTTTCAAAGAAATTCTAAATGCTTAGTGTTAATTTCTTAGAGCTTTGCAGAAAAAAATGTTTTTTGGAAAAAATTTAATTGAAACTTCTATTGGCAGTAGGCAAGGGGAACTGCCAAAATCAAAACTCCCCGATTAGAAATGCAGCATGGCGACCTCCACGTGGTATTTCTCGGGTAATGCTAACAGCCATGCATTTTAATTTATTGTATGTAAAACATCCTTATTTTGTTCTAAAATGTTATGTACTTTATCACAAATGTTAATTAATATAGAAATTGATTTCAATAATGCTGATCACCAAAAAATATTTCATTTGGCGATAAAACAAATTTTTGTGTTCTTGAAAATGAAAGACTTTTTGAGGGTTATTATCTCACAAGGAAAAGTTAGGGTTTAAAGTTTATATTTTTAAATAATAAAATTTTTTTCTAAAACTTTCAGAATTTCTAGCATTAACTAATTTATTATACACATTTAGTTGAATTTAGGTGAGTAACTGCAATATTTGATAATTTATTTTGCTAATATGTTTCTCATTTAGCTAATGTTTTGATTTTTTCACCATGTACAATCTAAATAGCTAATATACTTTTTTAAAAGCCAATAAGAACATTGATAGAATTCTTCTACATAAGTACAATACTATGTCTTTGATGATAAAATACTATGTCTTTGATGATAATATACTATGTCTTTGTGCTAGAACATTGTGTTCATTGGCGAGCGTGCGCAGCGAGCTATGGTTCACGGGGTGAACCACATAGGATTGCGTAGCAATTCTCGGGGGTTGGCGAGCGTTAGCGAGTAAACAAATTTTCACTTCAAATTCACCAGAATTACTTAATAACATTAATATCTTTTGACGGCAGATTTGTGCTAAGAAATTATCTAATTTACTTCTTTTATTGAAAACAAAATTATCCGTTGCAAAATATCGCCTGGCAGAATAAGCTGTAATAAACCGTTGCAACTTTTCTAACCGGAACTAGAGTAGGTATAGAGATCGAGATTGTTATTGTTTACATTTATATTGAAAACACCATCCATCTGGGCAGAGGGCTGGTTTTATGTCTTGACCCTTTTCCCTTCTCTCACCTCCTCTGCTCAGTTGTATAAGAATGCACTACGATATTTTTCCCATTCTTAATATCTTTCGTATTTAACTCGAAATTTTTTTTTTTAATTTCCATGACGCTTTCTTTTAGAATTAGGTTCCATATACACTGCTCAAAACAATTGAAGGATATTAAGAATGTAGATTGTTCTTGCAGCTGGAGAATTGTTTGAATGATCGATACATTACCGACAAACGTAGATGAGATAAAAATGATATTTGTTTGGCAGAAGAAAAAAAATGCGTTTTATTGAGCATTTGAGCACAAAGGAAAAAGGTACAATTTGTGCATATGAGGAAAACAAATAAAAAAAGGCATTTCCTTAAAAGAAAATCGTTTTTAGTAACGGGTATGGTTTCCCCTGACGACCAGCAGCGTTGAACACTTGTAAGGAATCGAGTCAATGAGGTTATTAGTGAGGAGCTGGGGTATTCTGCTCCACTCTTCCAGAAGAGCTCGTTCCATTTCCTGGAGAGTTTGTGGGGGTGCAGGCATCCAGCAAATTCGTCTGCCTAGAATTTCCCAAACATGCTCAATTGGGTTAATATCCGGAGAACACGCTGGTTAATCCATTCGTATGATTCTTTCTTCCAAAAGGAAATTATTCATCAAGTTAGCAGTTTGTAAACTGCAATTGTTATCCATTAAAGTGAAGTCATCTCCAATTGCTGAAATGTAAGGGACTAATATAGGTCTCAGGATCTCATCCCTACATCGGCGAAAGGTCAGAGCTCCATTTCGAATGATATGGAGATCTGTGCGCATATCAATGGAGATGCCAGCATAGGCCATCACTCCCCCACCTCCAAAATCTTACAATTTCGTGCACGAAAGTAAGATTGTTTCTAGTACTACGCTCACTCCGGATGAAAATACGCCTTTCATCAGGATGAACGGGAAAACGGGATTCGTCAGAGAAAAGGATATTGCACCATTCATTTCTCCTCCAGTTCACGTGCTCTGTTGCTGAACGCAAAACCACCAATGTTTAGTTCCCAAGCATGCGTGGTACTCATTTATCGACCCACTGAAGCAAGGGTGCCGGCAGCGGGGTGCACTTGCACCCCCTGGCTTTATTTAAACAATTAAAGAGTATAAAAAATTTTTATTAAAAATATTTTTATTCAAAAGCGAATAGTTAAGCAATTATTGATTCATAACAATTAAAAATTGTTTAATCAAACAAGAATTGTAATCGTCTTGTTAGCTGTCCAAATCTTTTTATAACATTTTCAATGAATTCTGAGTCATCTTTGATTCTTTTCTTATGCACACTGAGCAAGCGCAAACTACTTAATCTGTCGTGAGACATTGTAGTANTGTCCTCAGTCCCCTGATCTCAATATCATTGAGCCTTTGTGGGGTTTTTTGGAGAAAAAAGTCCGTGCTCGGTTTCCTCCTCCACGCACACTCTCTGAACTCGAGACAGACCTGCAAGAGGAATGGCTGCAAATTCCAATGAACTTTGTTCAAAACCTTTATTGTCAATCTCACGTCGAATGCAAGCTGTCATTCAGGCCAAAGTGGCCCAACTACTTATTAATAAAAATTTTCATTTTTTCACAGGTGTTCCTATTATTTTGTCCTATACCTGAATCTTGAAAAAAATGTAATAAACGTAATAACAGAATATTTTTTTAAAAAAAATGGGGGGGGGGTTAGTTTGTTAGACGGTTGCACCCCCTTTTATATTATTCTGCCGGCGCCTTGCACTGAAGGGATGAAAGGCTGAGTCAACCGTGCCCGGCCCGACTATCGAACCCAGGACCTGTGGTACGGGAGCGTGAAGAGCTACCACTCAGCCTCTGGGCGTCACATTTATTGATAACATTTATTTATTTTTTGTTACACTGTTCTTTATATCATGGAATCGCTCTAAACATCGATTTATAAAATTTTCTCAGTAAGTACATTGATAACATTTTTCAAATTAATACATAATTAATTCATAAAAGAGATTAAAAAATTTAGAGAGGCGGTCAGTTTTCCTGTAATTTATTCCAATTTATTCCTGTAAAAGTTTAATTAAATATTTATCCTTAACAGCTTGCATTCTTTTATAGAGCTATTAGAATAATCTTAGCGTGTTAATAAACTTATATTTGAGTATACAGTATATAAAAAAAAATTTTTTTTTTTGGCATCCCCTTCAAAATTACTTTATTTGAATGGTGCTTTATATCAATGTTACAGCAATCACAAACATTCATATTTAAAAGTTTTTGCAATGATATTAAATCTATTTGTATCGATTTGTTACATATTAGGTAACTTCAGGACATCAGCTTTAAAAAATATTAAATAAACAGCAATTAGTTTATAAAGAAATTTTGAAAAACGGCCTTATTCAAAGATTTGGAGGGAGAAAATATAAATTCATAATTTACAGCTAGCTGACCGTAGCATGATTTTAAACTTACAACGTGAGTGTGTTTTCAGAACATGGTCAGGCATGTTCTTTTACAGTTTTTACTTAATTTCTATTGATATTTTTCCAAGAACGAAACACTCGACCTTTTCAAATTAGTTGAAAATGAATCACCTAAAATGAATCGAGCTATGAATCATATCCATCATCTCTGTATATCTTTATATATATATTTCGTCTGTTCGTGTGTATGTCACTGAACTCCTCCTAAACGGCTGGACTGATTTAAATGAAATTTTCTGTGTACCTTCAGAAGGATTCGAGAATGGTTTAGATTCACAATAGAACATTCTGCCACAAACCGTTCCAGCGGTATCAGCGAAAATCGAAATGGAATTTTCTGATTGGNTATATATATATACTATCTCCGTCGAAAGAAAAGTCTTCCCTTATTGTTTTGAAAAGTTTTATGTCACATGCATCTTGAAATTTGATGGTCAAGGCTTTCTCAATTGTCTAATCAATACAAATACTAGATCAGACCTCATTAGAACATTTGACCCCTCCACCCCAAAAAAAATCTTTACCCTGTGGACGTGTGACTGCACCTATCCTGTTTGCAATGTCAACCTATGTTTCAGGCACAAATGTGAAAAGTTTGCATAAAAGAATGTTCAGCTTCCTGAAAAACAATGGTTGAGTTTTTACACAGTTGCAAGATAAAGGAATCAGTTTCTCGTTCTCTCTTCTAAGAATTGTATAATCATTGTATAATAAAAGCATTGTACTGACCACTTTCTGATAAGCCCATGTTCTGTAAAGTTGCACAATTTTCACTGCATTTTACTGAAATTGCTATAGTTCACTTTTTACAACTTCATTCGAAATTACGTCTTGAATATTTATAAATGTTTTTTTTTTTTTTATCATCACAGTTTCTTTTTCTTCTTCTTCTTATCTATGCACTGACTCTAAATTGAATTTAGTCAAGTCAAAGTGAAATAAATTATTTTGCAGTCCTAGAGTGCACATGGACGCTCATAACTTTGTATGCATATTATAGAGGATAGAGACGGTGAATTATTATTACTTTTGAAAGAAAGATTTTGTATAGCATGTGGAAATTTAATTGATATTCTCTGCTCACTCATTGCGTTTATAAAGGTGTAATTGGCAATTATATAAGCGTATAAAAATATATTTTTCTCGATTTATATTGAGCTTATTTCATACCATTCATTTATTATTAATAGGAAATATTTGTCTTACTTAATAGGTGACTAAAGCATGCGTTCTTCAAAATAGCATTACAGTAACATCATCCCAAAGAAACTAAGAAGGTACGAAACTTCATAAATACTATTATACTGCTTTGTACTGGTCTCAAATTTTAATTGTAGATATTTTTATTTAGTAAAAAGACAGCAATTTGCATATTTTTGGAAACACCAATAATTTCGGAGAAATTTACAGCAAACGGAAAAAAGGGCAGAAATTTAGTGCTTTTTCTTCTTCTTTTTTTCTTCTTTTAAATATTTTTTTTTTAAAGATAGCGACTCACGCGGTGTTAACGAAGTATTGGAAAACGTAAATTTTTAATCACTGAACATACCAATACAACATATCCAAAAATTAGAACTGCACTAATTTATGTAACCATTCTAGATTTTTAGGGACAATTTGACTAGAGCATGTAGTAATCGGGCTATTCAAATCCTTACAAAATCTCTATGAACTGGGTATTACGCAAATAAGCAATTTGAGAAGTTTTTGTTTTCTAAATAACACCTATTTTTTAAAGTATCTCGGTTTCCATCAAAATTAACAATTTAATTAAAGCAAATTTTTAATTATATATTTGAGTTGGCTAAGTTCAGATTATTAGAAATGCGCTTATTGGTGTCGAAATGACTCAAAATCACTGTTATTCAGACAAAAATTTGTATTGATACAAATAGCACTATTCCAAAAGTCTGTTAATTGTTTTTGAAATAGTAGCAAAATTTATATCATAAAATAAATTTTTCGTTTGAAAAAAAATCCTAAAATCTTTTTTATTCACACAATAATTTGGAAACTTATTTTGTAAAGATAAATCTGATATGTACGCGAAGACAATTATTTAAATCAAAATGGTTGCAAAATTAGGAAATTTTCCAGTTTTGATGATTAGTTTACTTATAGTTGAATATTTTTGGTAGCACGTTGGATACTTCGGGAAGATAAGATCATATTATTTCGAAATATCCAGACCAATGTGTATTCAATTCATTAATTTGACGAACATTTTGTTCTCTATTTTTTCATATAGCGGAAGTACTATTACCGCTTGAAGCACTATGGCTGTTTATCAAACATATTATGTTTTATACCGTTTTATTTCGAATACCATAAAGCGGCAGAAGTGCAACAACTGGCAATGATTAAAAAGACTTAGCAGCAGTACCGTCTTAATACATGGGCACATCCGGGTAGTGCCCGGAGGCTTCAAGCACTCTGAGGACCCTTGTGAATCTTACATTCATAAATTGCATTAAAGAAAATGAGAATAAGCAACATTGCATTGTATATTTTTAAAATAAATATGTTCTCGTATAAAAAGCGTAAATTTTTTTCCAACAAATAGTGATTGGTTATCATGTAAACACCAATAATTTGAATAGTTTATCACCAAGAAAACTTAAAATGTCAACCAGAATCTATTTTTTCTACCTTTAAATGAAGTTTTTAGGTACTCAAACTCTTTAAGTCATAATGTCTCTATGATTGACCACCACCAACTCTAGTTGTTTAGTATACGTAATTAATTAAATAAAATAATAATTGAAAGAGTTTAGAAAATTACACAGCACTAAGGGACAGCAACTTTTAAACTGGTTACGTCTGACGTGCATTGAAAGAAGTTTTAATAACTGACTTTAATAGTTTGCCGAAATAATTCATACCCTTTGAATTTTTTTATTTGTTAAACCCTTATGTTTTTTCTTAAATTTAATTATTTTATTTAGCTTCTTGGTTTAAAAAATTTATTGGATTATTGGAGGATTGAAATTGGTTAGCATCTCAATTTTTTTAAAAATTAAGCATAGTTTTAAAATGTTTTATTTCATGCGCATTGAGTTTTTGAGGAAATAAAAATGTGTTTAAGTTTGTTAAAATTATTGCATAAATTAAAAATGCTTTATTTCATGTATGTAAAGTTTTTTAGTTCGATCTTAGACAAGTATGACATGTTATAGGGGCCAAAACAGAAGTCCGGGAGGTCCTGCTTACTATTAAGCTATGAAGAACATCTCATTACAAAATTTATTTTCAGACATACAATAATTATTCCGAAGGCAGATGGTTGCGTAATTGCTACTGCAATAATAACAACTGCATCCACACAAAATTCCTATCTCACGTAAAATAATTTTTTTAATTATCTCTGAATGAAAACGTTTAGTTAATTCATCTCACAGCAATTTATAATGTTAGAATTTAGTTCGAAATTTTTTTTCACTGGATTTTCAAATTTCAATATCGCTTATATTATAATTCTTTCTTAATGGCTGTTTACACTTTGGATACCGCCTCAGAAAATTTAAAATTAGTTATTATTTGTTATAGTTAGTTGAGATTTATTTATTTTATTCTTATTTATCGTCCACCTTTTCATTATTTACTTAAGATATATTTGGACTATGGAGTTTTCTAGGCTTTTCTAAATTAAGTGTTGAGTTAAAAACGAATGATACATTGTTTGGTCTTTCTTTTTTCTTTTTTTTTAATCCATCCTTGAACAGCAGATCTAATTTTGGGTTAACGACAACTAATGTTCAACTCAGTAACCTTGTAATTTTAAACTAATCCAGAAGACAAGGAAACTTCTGGATCAGTACTCCCAGTGGTATTGATTTGTTATGGGAACATGGAGGACTTTTCGACTCGCCATATTTAACGTGCATCAGTCACTATTTTACAACTAGGGAAGTCTTCTGTGGCCGGGAATCGCACCCATGAACTGTTGGACATGGGCCCAGTGCCATACCAATCAGGCTATCCCGGCCTTACAATTTGTCAGAATTTGATTCTTAATTCGATAAAAAAGGTTTTCCCGTAATGCGCCGGGTTTTCGATTTGTTCCTACGCCCCGGAAGAGGGCTGTTGAGAATGACAAAATCTGGAATGAAAAGGAATCACAGATCCTTCGTATTCACTACTTAGACTTTTTAAAAATAAATGGTAGTATGTGGTAAAAATAATGAATTATTAAACAGATTTGACTTCATAAAATATTTGCTCTTGTTTTATTTATATATTTAAAAAGAATATTTAACTTAAAACGTTAAATTTTTACCGTTTTTATGAACTTTTCCATCATATCTATCATTATTTGAAATGTTCACGAAAAACACATAAGTACAGCTGTAAATAAATCGTGATAATTAAAATAACGGAGACATAAATTAATAATAAAAATAATGATCTAAAAAAAGGGATCTAAAAATACAATGTTCATATTGCTATTATTTTGTGTTTTCCAAAAATGAGCAACATTGCAATGACGTTTATTTCAACAAAATGAGAAGAATAAAACAGTTTTATTGTTTTTAAATTATTGAATTTCTGTATTATATTCACAAATTCCCATTGTATCTGATGAATTATTAACCAGTAGTTTATGTAATCTCTTTTTATTTCTTAAATTCAGAGATGAATTTATAATTAGAATGCAGAAGGAGTATAAAAAAAAAAAAAAAACTGAAGATAAAGTTTACTTCATGAACCGGCTTTGTTCTAAATTCATCCTTATTTCTCGTTATTTCATTTACTTACGCACGTCCTACATATTTTCACGTCCTACATATGGAAACGTCACAAAATAACAGAACACTATAATACGACTTAGTTTTTTCTTTATTATATTACAAACGCTCTTAATGAAATCGATTGCAACTTGTGATGAAAGATTATCTTTTTTGGTCATTAAACAGAAGATCCTAGTTTTTATAGGAGGGGTCATGATGAAAATTGCACCTGTGCTGTATCTGGAATTTCCTCTTATAAAAAAACTAAGAAACTAACTAAATAAATAAAATAAGAAAGCTGTGAAAAAAAAGTCCGACTGGTTTCAGTGTGAGGCCCGCGAACGAAAGAAAATAATTTAAGTTTCGCGACTCGGTTTGCGCGCGTTTGTTCCTTAAATTATTTTATGACTTTAAGAACGCAAAACGTAACTTTATTGCAGACGATAATTTAAAGATTTTTTTTTCATTAAAACAAAAAAATATTTTATTCTAGGGATATAAATTTTTAGTTGTTTATTTAGTTTTTAATTAAATCGTTCTTCGAAAAATTTAAAGAAAGTTCGAGATGAATTTGTATACAATGTTTTGATAAGTTTTTCTTTAAAAAAAACAGACAAATAAAAAACAATGATGTGCTTAGAATGAATTGGATAATTATTAGTATTTGTTCGAAAAGATTTCAAAAAATTTGCAAGTGGGTTTGAAGAAAGAGAGTGTGCTATATTTCTAAAGGTAAGTTGCATTTGTTCAAATTCATTTCAAATCCTTAATAAATTGTAGTTTAAAAAAATTAAGTTAATTTTTTAATTATAAAAATCGTTTTGATTTAAGATATTTAATACATATACTATATATATTTTGCCTTTTTCAAGCAATAGCATATAGGGTCAGGTGGGCTAGAGTGATTGTTATATAAACATCTATCTTAAAAAAACATCTTATTTCTCCTTTTAAGTTGAGATAACTTATTTAATAATTTTAGAGAGATTTACTGGGATTAGAGAAAGCATTTTTATTTCAGTTTTATAAACAGATAAAAAAATTTATGATTACTTTCTGTTTATGATCAACTTTTGAAGAATGTTAGTTTAAGCTGTTGAAGAACTTTCTTTTAATATTATTAAAAAATGTCAAAAACAATAAATTTTAGTTAAAACTGGTAGAGGAATATCAAAACAACAGATCTACATAAAAATTTAAGAATAAAATGCAAAATTTTATATGATCTGAATTTTTTTTTTTCTGAGCTGGGTTTATGGTTAGGCTTAGCTACGTGTTGTATGATAGGGATATATTTTTTTTTATGTATTAGTTTTTGTAATACTTCTGTATTAGGTTTAGTAAATATCTAATGCTCTATATTTCACAATGAAATATCTAAAAAAATAATTTACCTGTTTAATTATAGCCCTACATAGTAATTTTAATGTTGAAAACCAAATTTCTTTCAAATTTTATTTTTTGAGGAGAAGAATGAGAGGGGGTATAAAACAATACAGCAGACATAGTTTACAATTAAGAAAATAATCAAAACAGCATGATGGTACAATTTAATGAGCGTAAGAGCAACTTAATGAGCATAACTTATTGAGTCTATTCATTCGGCTGGATAACCATTAAAGTTTATACGTTGTATAAGATAATTTTGAATGGTGACCAAGCTAGTATTATTTAATTTTTGAATGGAATATAAAACATTTTGTTTTCATCCTTTTTCTAGATTAGAAATGTTTAAATTTAAAGAATTTTTTCACCAATAAAATTTATGAACTTCGAAAAAAAATTTTTATGAATTTTTAAAACAAAGAACCTTAAAAATTTCCCATTTTTATAATTAATAAGCTGTTTTCGGAAACAAAAGTTAAAGTTTTAAAATTGCTAATTTTGTAATGTTGAAATTAGGAAAAATCTGTTATGCAATTTTTTAATGCCTTTATAGTATGGGCGTCAATGAGCGTCCTCGCACTAATTAGTTAGCATTTACAAAACGTCCCACGAACCATTAAAATCAGATCATTTTTTATCATCATCATTAGATCCTTCCGATCATCAGAAAAGTAAGTCAAGGAGTTATTGATATTGTTTTGTTAACTTGTTCTGTAGATATTATGATCCGAGTGGTAATTGTTTTTTATTTATTGTTAGCGTGTTGATTCGTTTTACTTTAAGTATATATTTTTGCCTTCGAAGTTTGCATCATAACTGTTAAAAGAAATTAGAATTGCTCTGTATACGAGGCGCATCCAGAAAGAAAGTTTCCCTAATTTATGTATATAAAAAAAAGAACTCACATTTTCAGGAACATATTTATTGGCAACAAGTACAGCAATGTTTCCAGCTATTTTTAAACATAGCCACCACCAGAATTGAGACACTTGTCGCATCGTGGGATCAACTTTTGTATCCCTCTGTCGTAGAACTCTGCCGCCTGTGAATGGAACCAGCGTGTGACAGACGTCTACCGTTACTGTGAAACACTGCGGAAAATGTAACGTGCCATACAAAACGAGAGTCGTGGAATGCTTACTGTAGGTGTTGCGCTCCTCCATGCAATGCTNAAAATAATTTACTTTTTTAATTATAGCCCTACATAGTAATTTTAATGTTGAAAACCAAATTTCTTTCAAATTTTATTTTTTGAGGAGAAGAATGAGAGGGGGTATAAAACAATACAGCAGACATAGTTTACAGTTAAGAAAATAATCAAAACAGCATGATGGTACAATTTAATGAGCGTAAGAGCAACTTAATGAGCATAACTTATTGAGTCTATTCATTCGGCTGGATAACCATTAAAGTTTATACGTTGTATAAGATAATTTTGAATGGTGACCAAGCTAGTATTATTTAATTTTTGAATGGAATATAAAACATTTTGTTTTCATCCTTTTTCTAGATTAGAAATGTTTAAATTTAAAGAATTTTTTCACCAATAAAATTTATAAACTTCGAAAAAAAAATTATGAATTTTTAAAACAAAGAACCTTAAAAATGTTCCATTTTTTAATTAATTATTCTGTTTTCGGAAACAAAAGTTAAAGTTTTAAAATTGATAATTTTGTAATGTTGAAATTAGGAAAAATCTGTTATGCAATTACACTTTTTTACGCCTTTATAGTATAGGCGTCAATGAGCGGCGTCCTCGCACTAATTAGTTAGCATTTACAAAACGTCCCACGAACCATTATAATCAGATCATTTTATATCATCATCATTAGATCCTTCCGATCATCAGAAAAGTAAGTCAAGAAGTTGATATTGTTTTGTTAACTTGTTCTGTAGATGTTATGATGCCAGTGGTAATTGTTTTTTATTTATTGGTTAGAGTGTTGATTCGTTTTACTTTAAGTATATATTTTTGCCTTCGAAGCTTGCATCATAACTGCTAAAGGAAATTAGAATTGCTCTGTATACGAGGCGCATCCAGAAAGTAAGTTTCCCTAATTTATATATATAAAAAAAGAACTCACATTTTCAGGAGCATATCTATTGGCAACAAGTACAGCAATGTTCCAGCTATTTTTTAACATAGCCACCACCAGAAATGAGCCACTTGTCGCATCGTGGGATCAACTTTTGTATCCCTCTGTCGTAGAACTCTGCCGCCTGTGAATGGAACCAGCGTGTGACAGACGTCTACCGTTACTGTAAAACACTGCGGAAAATGTGACTGCCATGCAAAACAAGAGTCGTGGAATGCTTACTGCATGTGTCGCGCTCATCCATGACAATTTTCGTCCACATACGGCACGACGCATAACAGCTGTTTCGACGGAATTTGGCTGGGAGTTGTTTGATCATCCATCCTACAGCCCTGATATTGCTCTCAGCGATTTTCACGTTTTCTTGCACCTCTAGAAATTCCTGTCTTCCGGTGAACGTTTTGGCAACGACGAAGAGCTGAAGACGTCTGTCACACGCGGGTTCCATTCACAGTCGGCAGAGTTCTATAACAGAGGCATAGAAAAGTTTATGCCACGATACGACAAGTGTCTCAATTCTGGTGGTGGCTATGTTGAAAAATAGCTGAAACATTGCTGTACTTGTTGACGATAAATATATTCCTGAAAGTGTGAGTTCTTTTTTTTTATATATAAATTAGGGAAACTTACTTTCTGGATGCGCCTCGTACACCCCATATTTTACAGTTAGGGATTTATTCTTTAAATTAAACATGTCTTACGTACGCTATTTATATAAATTTTGAGTTGCAGAGAATTTCGTTTATATGTAGAAATACATTAACTATATATAACAACACATTAAAATGTGTTGAAATATGTTATATAAAACAAAACAGACCTTACAATTGCAATCTTAACTATTAACTTTATCAGCCGACATAAAATGTACGTTTTTACATATTTTTCTTCATTTAGTAAAAAATTTTAATTCCATTCAGAAAGAGAAAATTCGTTGAGATTATATCCAAGTCTAATAAAATTTTTTTTATAAAACTATAAATAGTGGTAGTAACATGATATCATTATAGTTGCAAGAACAGCATTTGCGCTTACTATAACATAGCTAACTGACTAAATTTAAATATGTCTAACCCTGGGAAGCTTATTGAATCTAATTCGACTAGGATATGATATAATACAACTAAAGAGCCGTGGTGCTCTAAGGGATTGAGTGTTCGCCTTCCAATTAGGCTACCCGGGTTCGAATCCTAGCGGTGGTTGGTTGATACGAATTCCGCACCCGGCTCACACCGACCTTAGTGCTGACGTAAAATATCCTCAATGGTAGACGGATCATGGGTTAGAGTTCCCTTGCCATTACGCTATCCATGGGAGGTTTTAGTGGTTTTCCTTTCCATGTAACGCAAATGCGGGTTAGTTCCATCAAAAAGTCCTCCACGAAGACAAAATAGTAGTAGAAGTAAAAATAGTAGTCGTAAGCCCAAAATCGGGTCAGCTGTTCAACTACAGTTGAAATAAAATAGTACAATTAAAGTTGTAAATAACAAAAGTAAATACTCGCTTAACTTAAATGTAAACGTATAACTTTTTTTCTAACGAGAGCATTTTTCATATGAGAAATCTGGGAGTTAATGAGTTAAACAGACAACAGGAAAAATAAAAATTAAAACTCCTTCAACATTGAACTTTTGAAACGGAGGATGTTTTAGAACAACTGGTGAAATTTCTGAAATTATTTCACAATATTTTTGTTGTTTTTTTCAAGAAATGTAGATAAAAGTATTTGTATAAAAAATGTCACACAAATACTTGACCTTGAATCAAATCTCGTCACATCAATTTTTTTTTTACAATGCTGTCTGTCTTTCCTGCCAGCCCCATTTCTACTCATTCTTTTCCGTAATAAGGGGAAACTACGCTCTTTTATGATGATGTGTTTGTAACGATGTACCTGAAGAAAAAAAAATTTGTTTTTCGTTTGGCGGCAAAACATATTAACTTTCCTCTATGTCTTAACTCTTATATTAATTTCGCAAACTTACTTAACTGCTTGTGGTAAGAATTTTGACATAGTTTATTTTTGTTTAAGATCTTTTTTCGAAGTATATTTTAATTAATGTAATTAATTTTTGCAATGTTATTTCGCAAAAAAAAAAACTTAATGATATATTTTAGTTTAGAGAAACTATATCTATGCAGAGAGGCGCACTTTGCTCCGCTTTGTAAAAAAATACTTTTGTTTGTGATTAGAATGACAATATTTTAAATATTTTTAAGTCACAACAGCTTATCTAAAAATTAGCATACTTAAAACTTACAATGAGTATGAATATGTTTGAAATGAGTGAAAATAAAAAAAAGGACTGTTAATATAGTCATAACTTTTTTTGCTACTACATATTTTTTTTTCTGTATTACTCGTCGTCATTTGTTAGTATATGAGCAGTTTCGAATAAATAATTAAATTTAAAATTTAATAATTACGGATTGCTGTTGTAAAGGCTTAACATTTTATAAAGATGTAAGAAGTACCTTTATGAAAAGATAGGGCATTTATGCATATAAACAAATTTACTATTTGTTTCCCTCTTGAGTTTATCAAGCACATTTAGATCAAAATGCAGATATTTATAATCAATTATATTTTATGCACGAATGATTCCTAGAAATTAAATAATTGGTTGACAAATTGGTTGACTTAAAAAAAAAAAAGACTAAGGAAGCCGCTTTTTGAAAAAATATTATCTAGTGGTTACAAAATTTAAGTTATTATTCATATTTGTCATTTAAAGTAATTTTTTCATCACTATCTATCAAAAATTTGAAGTACTATATCTATACCTGCTAACAATTAGTCCTTACGAGTATGATTTCAACCAGTGGTAGTAAAGTAGAATTTAAATTACAATTTTAGGCCGAAGCATATGATCTATTTCTAAGATGTTAAAATAGTTGTGATAAAAAAGATTATAAATTAAGTTTATAAATGTAAGGAATATATAGAAAGCATGCGTTTTATTACTACTTGAAATATAGAAGTAAAATTTTAAGCCAAATGCGTAAAAGTTGGCAGGTATGCATTTGAAATGCATTTTTATTACAATTATCTCGTAGTGACTCTTTTAAAAAGTAGGCTTAATTATTCTTCTACAAATTTTTCTGTTGAATTCTCTACCAATTTATCGAAACTTTTGCAGAAAGTGGAGCAGTTGGCAACCCTGTCTATGTTTTAACATTTTATTATACTTAATAATAACAAACAGGGTAACTTTTGTCTTTTGGATAACTTTAGTCCATCAAATGTTTGTAACGAATTGATATTGCCCTTTTTTAGACAGTTTTTCTTCTATTACTCTGAACTATTGCAGGATTTTTACTGGTGAATGTATTAATTATTTCATGTAAATAGTTGCGGGATTTCTTTCTTTCGTTTTTTTTTCTCTTCAAGGTTCCACTAGAACATTTAAAAATCTGTGACATTTCTTAAAACAAATTTTCGTTACAAAATAATCCATAATAGTAGTCACAGCTAGGTGTATAAAATAATTGAGGTTTCTCTCATTTTTCTTACCACGATTGCATTTTTCTAATATTTTTGAGAATCCCCGTACTGTTAGTTAACAAGCTACTTTTTCATTCTATATAATTTCTAGTAACTTTCTATTTATGAATATAACGCAGATTATAGTGACATTAGCTATTTATTAAACATAAATATAGGCACTAAAATTTGTACATTTAAATTTATTAAATTAAATTTAAAAATATGTAAAAGATAACGATTTACTAGATATTAGATTTAAACGGATCTGCATTACGCTTAATACTTTCGCGTAATGGAATCTTTTAAGTTAACTTTATCAGCTCGAGAAATGATAATATTGGCTGTTACAGGAGACGATTTCAAATAAGAGCTTGCCCGATGCCAAAATTCATAAACATAAAAAACCAAAACTTGCGAAGTGTAAAACACTGTATACTTAGATAAAGTAGCCGTATGACGCCATCTTGGTGACTGCAATTTTTTGTGACAGCAATTTTCAATGCACAAATACTGAGTTTCTATTCTTAAACGCCACTTTTTAATGAGTAATATTTTCACATTCTTAAATATTTACTAAGTTTTCTTTTAATTATTTTTCTTTTTTCTGAAATTATACAATTTGTTTTTTATTCCATTCAGGGAAAAGGATACCTAATCTATATGTTAAAACTTTTTCATTTCGTCTTTCATAATATGCTAAAACATTTTTTCTAAACTCTGATATCTTTTGCAGTCGTTTTTTTAAAAATATAGTTAGGTATAATTAAAATAATATCAGCTTATTTAGATACTTTAAAATTAAGGTATGTGATTAAATAGTTAGTAATTACTAAATGGCAGCTTTGTCGCATTTGAAAATAAAATAGATGAGTTTTGATTTGCTCAAAAATCAATAAACTTCTTATTCAAATTCTGAATATAAAATATAACAAATTTATTTTGCTTGCACTGTCATAAAATTTTANTATATGAAATCAAAGCATTCTTGGTTTTGCGAAGCAAACCAAGCAAGAATTGCGAAGCAATTCTCCGGGGGTTGGCGAGCGTCAGGGAGCAGGGGGCGGAGCCCTCTAGTATTTAAAATAATTAAAAGTAAAGAAACTTCTATTTCAAATAGGAATTAGATAATTTTTTTGAAGCGCAGAAATTTTAAATTTATTCATTGGAGAATTATTTAATATGTAATGCTAGCTTACTTTCAATTCTGGCAACAAAATAGTCAAATATTTAAATGCTATTAAAATCTATTTATAAAGCTTTCTAACGAAAGATTATTAACAATATTTAAAAACAATATTTGCAATCCATTTTAATTTTTTTTAAGGTGGATAAATTTAATGCTATTGAATTTGTCACACTTCTAATTAAAAAAAAGCGCGACATATTTACTTTACATAGTTAATGAATAATATCACGTGAAATTTGCAACAAACGAATAAATAAATTTATTTAAAACTTTCTGTGACACAATCTGATGTTTTCGTTCAAATTCCATTTATCTCTACCAATTCTATGCAGTCATATCTTATGTCGTTTTTTATGGCGATCTCCAACACGTAAACGATATAATTTAAAGCCTAAATTTGACATATTTGAACACCCAAATGCGCAACAACCCGTAATTATAAATTTAAAAATATGAAACAAAAAAATTAAAAAGAAAAGCGAAAGAAAACTAGCAGTTCGGGCGCAAAGATACTTCCTCGTTTATACAAGTCAACAAAATGGCGACAGTCAATCGCAATCTAAAGTAGCACAGAGGTAACGAGAAAAATGCTACTTTATCTAAGTAATCCAGGGCTTTGGCGAAGAGAAGAATCAAATAAAATATATTAATGAAATTTACAGATATACTTCTTAATTTTTTCACGTAATAATTTTTGACATTTTTGTATACTTAATATCTGAACCAGACATATTATTGAATATTTGTATAGTTTAAAAGTAGTAAGAAAGCAGACGAAAACTTAATCGGGAGCCCGAGGACTTCTATCAGATAATGAACACATATCAGGCTCAGGTTGAGCCCCTCTTATTTTTACAGTCTACTAATATAAGTCTTCTTTCGAATATACAATAATTTATGAAGATTTAGTACTTATTTTAATGCTTATTTATTTATACACTACTTTACATTTTCAGTTTTATTAATTTCTTTCACTATTTCATATAAATATTTCGAGAGATCAATTTATAAGTTTTCTAGCTTTCCCCGCTTCATAGGGAAATTTTTCGAAAATATTTAAAGTGAAAGTAAATTTCATAGTTTAAAAATTTTATTTTTTTAGTCAAGAAATTTAATTTTATATAATTTTGAGTACCACGTGAAACGAAAGTCCCTAAAAGAACTGACGATTTGTAAAATTAATTCTAGAAAAATTAAAATAGAAATTTACGATTTGCTACAGTCGGTTACAGAAACTACGCAGTTTGTAAATTTATTACTACTGTGACTAATTAACTAATTTATTACTAATGTGGCTAATTATTACAATTGTGACTAATAACAATGTACTGTAAGTAATTTTAATCATTATTTAAAATCAGTTACAAAGTTGATAAACTGATAGTGTTGCTGACGAGGGAAAAAATAATAAAACAATGATTTCCTGTGCATATCAGACCATTCTAACTGAAGGTACGCTAATTTTATCATCAAATCGTACCATGTTGTTATTACAAATGGTGACTATTTCAAAATCTTTGTTAGTTTTCACAAAGAGTAATTAATTATTGCTTCCACTTTTGAAAAAACTTATGGTTTTCTCAATTAGCGGTGTCATCTGGTGACGAACTTTTTTCTGATTTCATTAACTCAAGAAGATTTTTTTAAAATTTTTTTTGGGGGGTTTTTTAAGCAAGTTACCATACATTCCTATTACCTACCGTTTTTCTCCAATTGAATCCGCAATTCGTTGGTCATTTTTGGAACACCTTGAAAGTAATCTAATAATTATGCAGTTATTATTTTTAAGTGTTGAAAAAATTATGCTTGTCCCGAGCCCACGCTAAGGATTTCAAATTATTAGCCAGTAAATCAGCCAAATATCAAAAGTATTCGCCGATTTTCGAAAACCTTCGCCAAATGCAAATCTTAAAAAATTTTTATGATTATTGTTTTTTCCCATAAAAAACAATTTAACGTAGTTTGTTTCAGGCTTATATTATTTGGACCCAATTCTAATTGGTTATGAGGCGCATCTACCGAAAATTAATGTAATCGAATAAAAAATACTGATTTGTTTAGAAAAATTCATTTTGACTTAATTTTGAGGATCGAGTTAAATATATATTTTTCTTGCCAGAGGAAAAAATCAGTTGCCTTCGCCAAAACACAATTTTATTCGCCAAATTTACGATTTTATCTCATCTGGTGAGGTGGCGAATGCTTAGAGCGGGCCTTGCTTGCCTTAACTTTTATTTCACTGCCATTTCCGAGAGAATATGTGCTTGCGAGATGGCAACTGTGCATAAATGATATGAGATTATCTTACTTGTATTTCAGANGTAATAATTTTTGACATTTTTGTATACTTAATATCTGAACCAGACATATTATTGAATATTTGTATAGTTTAAAAGTAGTAAGTACATGAAAACTTCATCCTGAGCCCGAGGACTTCTATCAGATAATGAACCCATATCGGACCCAGGCTGCTCCTCTTAATTTTACAGTCTACTAATATAAGTTTTCCTTCGAATAAAATTTTTTATGAAAATTTACTACTAATTTTAATGTTTCTTTATTTAGACACTACTTTACAGTTTCATTTTTATTTTTTTTTAAATTTCTTTCATTATTTCTTATGAATATTTTGGGAGATCAGTTTATAAGTTTCTAAAGTTTCCCGTTTCATAGGGAAATTTTTCGAAAATATTTAAAGTAAATTTCATAGTTTAAAAAATTTATTATTTTAGTCAAGAAATATAATTTTATATAATTTTTGAGTACCACGTGAAACGAAAGTCCCTAAAAGAACTGACGATTCGTAAAATCAATTCTAGAAAAATGAAAACAGAAATTTAGGATTTGCTGTATTGCAGCGACTAATTAACTAATTTATTACTACTGTGGCTAATTATTACAACTGTGACTAATAATAATGCACTGTAACTAATTTTAATCATTATTTAAAATTAGTTACAAAGTTGACAAACTCATAGTGTTGCTGACGAGGAAAAAAATAATAAAACAACGATTTCCAGTGCATATCTGAAAGTACGCTAGTTTTATCATCAAATCGTACCATGTTGTTGTTACAAATGGTGGCTGTTTCAAAATCTTTGTTAGTTTTCACAAAGAGTAATTAATTATTGCTTCCACTTTTGAAAAAACTTATGGCTTTCTCTGCTAACGGTGTCATCTGGTGACGAACTTTTTTCTGATTTCATTAACTGAAGAAGATTTTTTTTTTTTTTTAGGTTTTTTAAGCAAGTTACCATACATTCCTATTACCTACCGTTTTTCTGCAATTGAATCCGCAATTCGTTGGTCATTTTTGGAACACTTTGCGAGTAATCTAATAATTATGCAGTTATTATTTTTAAGTGATGAAAAAATTATGCTTGTCAAGAGCCCGCGCTAAGGATTTCAAATTATTAGCCAGTAAATTAACCAAATATCAAAAGTATTCGCCGATTTTCGAAAACATTCGCCAAATGAAAATCTTAAAAATTTTTTATGATTAATGTTTTTTCCCATAGAAAACAATTTAACGTCGTTTGTTTCAAGCTTATATTATTTGGACCCAATTCTAATTGGTTATGCGGCTCATCTACCGAAAATTAATGTAATCGAATAAAAAATACTGATTTGTATAGAAAAATTCATTTTGACGTAATTTTGAGGATCGAGTTAAATATATGTTTTTCTTTCCAGAGGAAAAAATCAGTTGCCTTCGCCCAAACACAATTTTATTCGCAAAATTTACGATTTTATCGCATTTAGTGAGGTGGCGAATGCTTAGAGCGGGCCTTGCTTGTCTTAATTTTTATTTCACTGCCATTTCCGGTAGAATATGAGCTTGCGAGATGGTAACTGTGCATAAATGATATGAGATTATCTTACTTACATTTCAGATCTTTCCCATCATCATGCTACTGGATAGAAGATTCATAATTCTTCTGTTGCTCATACTGCTGGATGTGGCATATACTAAAAATATTCATCACAAGTCAAAACATCATCATGATAATGAAGTACTGGATACTGATGAACGCTTGGCTTTGGAACACAGTCAGAGAGTAGCCGAAGCTGGAGCTTGTGATGAACCTAAACTCCATGTTATACACGTCAGTGATCATTATCCCGGAAGATACTTTTTGCCTCATTGTACAGTACTGCATAGGTGAGTTCTGAATAACGGTTTTCTTCTCCTCTAGAAATGAGTAAGAGCTTATTTTTTTAGGGACTTATTTTCGAATCCACACTGTCTAAAATTACGGTGTCTAAAATTACCGAGAGTAGTCAATCCATCCGGTTCACCATAAAGTTTATGATTAAGAACATTTACGGTTTTGAAACCGTTTGCAAATGGTAAGGTTAGAAAACCGTGAATACAGTAACCATTTACAACTAGCATAGTTTCTGAACCGTAAAAGTGAGTTTTAAACGGACATAAGAGTCATGTGGTTGCGGCGCCATTTATGCGTGAATGACAATTTCGCATTCTAATAATCCACGGCCACCGATTGAAGAGTGCAACACACTGGAAACTCTTAATGTATTGAAGGAATGAAAGAAATATTGTTGCATCAACACTGGGTTTCGAACACCTATTCAGCAGGTCACGAGATTGACTGGTTAACCCTCTCAGCTGCAGTATGTATCCAGTTGCACGGAACAAAATGGCTTTATAAGGTGGGTCTAGTTGGCGTGGATGGAATTCTGGTTGTTTAACCGTATTTTTAAAAAAAACTACCTATAAACAGTTTTTTTCACAGTTAACCATTTACAACTAGCATAGTTCCTAAACCATAAAATGATATTTAAACAATAATAATATATAATAATATAAATGATTCTAAAACATAAAATGATATTTATCATCTTTTTTTTATGGTTATTTGATAGTTTTGTTTGAATAAGGTAAAATAACAATTAAATAAATTGCGATTTAACCTTTTTCGCCGAGAAATTTCTCACACTGCTGAGATTTAATCATCATTTTTTACACAAAATGAGTTTTCAATTTTTATTCTTAATAACTGAACCAAACGGATATTTTCCTATTTGAAAAGTAGTAAGAGATTATATAAATCCCGAAGACTTCTCTTAGAATACTTGTTTTTTACTCGGCACCCTTTTTTATACATAGTAGAATAGAATAAGTAATCTTTTTTCGTTTTTTTCATTTTTTTTTTCAAACATGAATCTATTTGTTGTTTAGTCTTTATGATAAGCATTCTAAAATATAATGATTTATAGTGGAAACTAACAAATTGTGCTGGTTTATAGTTGACTACCTTGTTACATCTTGAAAAAAAATTCCTTATTCCTTAATTAAAATAGGTCATCTTTTTATATCGGATTTACATAAAAGTGTGTTTCAACAAAGCTCTTTTAAAATCCATCAAAACACGCTGGTTTTGATCATGTTGAATTGCCATGAAGTTGTTTCAATTCTGATGTCCACATTTTGAGGACACCATAAGGAGATTTCTAATTTAACTTCTCAGATCACATGGCCCATTGACATACAATTTGAAAACCCTCCGGCGCTCAACATGATCAACCAGATGAGAGAAACAAGTATGATACTGATTCTGGCATACTGATTCATTGGTATAAGCTGCCGAGTTCCGCACCATTTAAAGTAGTACCACAAATTGAGCTGAGACGCAATCTGCAGAAGCATTGATCAAACCTGCGAGCAGACAGAACTACCGAGCACATAGTGGCAATCCTGATCGACTGCAATCGGTGTGGCCAAAACCAAACATCATAAATCATTCGATGCCTTATGTTGGCCCATCAAGGAAAAAAACAGCTGAAATTTTGTTTAGGGTTTATTTATGACGTTTTAGTTAAGGAAGAAACGACGACATTTCGGCAAACTAGGGCCCAAAAGTGATACATTTTTAAATTTTGTAATAATTTTAAATTTTACATACATTTTTAAATTTTGTTTCTTATAGGCACAATTTTTTTTGAAAATCCTTGCAAATATTTTTTTTTAGCGGCATAGAAAAGAGTTTTTGAAAAAAATAATTTCCATAAACAGACAAAATTTTTTTAAAAAATTTTACCAATTTTTTATTTTATTATTATTATTATTTTACGTTATTAAAAAGTTAGTGATGCATCTTTCCCCGACTTAACCATAAATCTGAAAAAGAAAGAAAGTTTCTTTATTCTTCAAAAAGAAAGGAAACAAAAATATGAATTTAATCTTTTTTGTAGAACAAACTATTTAATACTCCTTCAAAACTTTAATACAATTTTCAGCTTTTAGATACCATGGCTTGCTAAAAAATATGTGAATAAGAACAATTATTTTTAATAAAAGACTTGAATTCAGTATAATCTATGTTTGGCAAATGGATTAAAATGTATTCATAAGGAAATCCATCGAAAATGGAAACGTAAGAACGAAATTTGACATATATTCCATAAGAAGGAGTGAAACGTCAATAAGAAAGCGATTTTTCTTATCAGTTAATGCTCGGATTATACATAAAAATATAAACAAAATAAAACGAGTACAGACACGTTTTTCATTTGCTTTGGAATTTTATAGCAATAAAAGTGACCGGATAACACCTGTTTTTCCTACAGCGAAACAAGCTGGACTTTTTTTTTTCCTTTACAGGAAAGGAAGAAAAAAACTGAGTGTGATTTAATAAAAACGTGTGGAGTTTAATGGAGATCATTTAACAGCTATCATTTATTTTTTTGTATTATCCTTGAGGTTCCCCATTTTTCATTTAGGCTGATTGATCATTTAGGCTACGGAACCCTAAATGATCAATCTTTTTTTCGGGGGAACCCACAGTCATAGTAATCTGGTCAATGTTGTCTTAATGTGCTTTATCAATCGAGTACATAACGACAATTTCGAGCGTATTTACCAACCAAAAGCTACGTTATTCAGGAAATATATACATAATAAAAGGAATATCATTTTCTTACATTTTATCATTAATAATATTAGATTAGGTTTTATGTTCGACAGTGTAATTCGCAAGCAATTATCTGCAGCTGAATCTAGTCTAAATTTATTTTAAATAATTTCGAAAAGGCAACTGTAATATTAAGTAAATTATGGATTATTGATTAGATCTAAATATGATTAGCTCAAAAATGGTAATAAAAAAAAAAGAAAACGTTCTATAAAAAAAGGCCTAACTCTCGGAACCTTTTTTACTCTATCGCGGAACCACAAGGGTTTCGCGTAACACCATTTAGGAACCACGGCATTTACCTAGAGCAGCCAATTTTTAAGTTCGAAAGCTATTTTCCTAATGGTAGTAAAATTCCGATTTAATGAACGTTTTTAAGAAGATTTATACATGTACATCTAACAGTGTTTTCATTTAGTCTCATAATAGTATGACTAGAAAGTCTTCAATATATAAATTTAAATTATTTAAGGGAAATAGTAGTTGAAAACATTTTAATTTATTAAAGCAAAATTTATTACAAATCAAGTACAAATTAGGACTGTTAATTTTTATTTAAATTTCAACGGCCTGGAGTGGCATCTAAACTGATTCTGAGTTTGTCTTTGGAAAAGAACTGTAATAAATCACACTCCCCTTGCCGTCGGGCTAACCATGGGATGTTTTCCTGATTTTCTTCTTCATGAAAATAACCATCAGCAAACTGCTTAAAAGTTAGTAGTTATGCCTAAATATCTAAAATAATGAAATGTCCATTACGAACAATTTTTGATAATTATTATTTACTGCATTCACTAATTATTTACTGCTGTATACAAATCACGAAATTTTTGTCATTTGGCTACTGGTATGTGACAGTGAAAAGACGAATTTCCGTCGAGCAGGTAGGTGCTAAATTTTGTATGTATTATCCTCACAAGTTGATTTTTCTAAGATGCTTTATCACGTGGACTTATTTTTGTTAAACTACAATTGTATTTATGATCCACACTTGTCGGTTTTTCTGTAATATTTTTTCATGCGGCCGTATATATGTTGAATTAATTTTGTATTTATGATCCACACTTGTCGGTTTCTCTATAAAGACCCAATAATTTTTGTAATTTAGAACTTTTTTATTTTCAGATGTGGCAAGCATGCTGGATGTTGTGGTACAGATCGTTTACGATGCGTTGCCAAAACAAAAGAAAAGGTGACGCTCCATTTCTACAGTGTTCGTATCGGTGAACATGGTGCTCCAACAGAACGTCAAATCGAAAAATTAACATTCTACAATCACACTAAGTGTGCATGTGCTCCTGCGCACCATGCCATGAAACATGATCTATGATAAGCAACCTGATTATAAGTTAACATTTATTTAATAGCAGGAGGTAATATTTACTATGAACATGCTAAGCTGGACTTAAATGCAATAATGTGAAAATGCAGCGGCGCGATTTTTATTGACTACAAAAACTGGACATTGTATTTTTGCATCCATTTTGCAATTTTATCATGTTTACAAGATATTTTTATTCGATAGTTTTATATTTGGAGAATAAAATTGTAAAAAGAGACAATACTTTTGATTTGATTACGGTTTTTTCCATGTTTATATTATTCAGTTTATATATTTCCATGTTTATATTATTCATATTATGCATCTAAGCATAATTATTGTTAAAAGGCAACATCATTGTGATGGCTTAAAATAAAAACAATTATGTTAGTAAGCTTACTGATAGCACAATAAGCATACAAATTTATTTTTTCATTATTCTAAACGTTAAATTGTTGTTATTGATTTTATTTAGTAGAATGAGTTTCGTGAAAAAGCAATAAATGCTTCGAGTCTTTGGTTACGTTAAAAACATTTGCTTGCATCAAGCTTACAGCACGCTTTATAAGTTTTATAAATTTTATCCGATTCACTTAAGAATTTAATAGAATAACGTTCTCAAAAAAATCATTTAATTGTTGAACCATAATATCCACAACTTGAATCATATTAATTTTTCAATTTGGTGAAACATTAATAAGGTGTTGAGTTGACCAACATTTTGTTCAAGTTGAATAATATTATTGCGTAATCGTGATTACCAAGTTTTAATAATCACAAAATTTGTTTTTACTTGGCGTCTTATAAAAATTACAGCATATTCATACTTATTAATGTTTAACGAGCCCTAATATTTTTAGCAATTTAATATAATTTTAGGAGCTTGTAATTGTTTTTTTTTTATTTCCAATAAAAAAGTGACGAAATGGAAAAAAATAAAGAAAAATAACTTGAAAACCTTGTTTTATCATTTAATCTATCCAAATTTATATATGCAAGAAGAAATCTTGTTTACAACAGAAGCTATTACTACATTACTGAAAAATGTTGTCATAATTTTAATGACTAGCACTCGCAAAAATATTGAATGAACCTGGAACCATAATATCTTATAAATTTTCTACAACTTTAATTACTTGTTGAATTGAATCAAGGCTCGGTAAAAGGCGGGATAATATGGTTTGATCTTGCTCTATATTACCGAAATGAGAAAAATATAAAACAATGTTTTCAAAATAACCATCGTTTTCTGTAACATTGTGGGGCAGACCAAACTAACAAAATCTGTGCA